>NC_048416.1:524021-549021 GCF_013103735.1 Etheostoma cragini
ATGTGGGAGAAGGAGTAAATATAATATAGGTATGTATATAGAAGCATTTTTGACTAAATTATTGAACATTTTGTGAAAAAACCATATCAGACACAAATTAATATTCCTATCTGAAGGCTTTTTTATGTCCTAAAACATGTCTGGAGGCCATCTTTACTAGACACATATGAGTATAAGTGGTATTGGGCTTGTCATCTAACTCTCTTTCAGGACATGAATAAGTGTATTTCCCAGAGTTGATGGCCAGTAGCCATTATGACCAAGACGCTGTGTAATGACGTGTGTAGGTTCTGATGGGCCGAATGGAGTCAGTGTTTAACCAGGCCATCAGGAATACCATCTACGCAGCGCTGCAGGACTTCGCCCAGATGACCCTCCGAGAGCCTCTGCGCCAGGCTGTACGCAAGAAGAAGAACGTCCTCATTAGGTATTCACGCACAATGATGATCTGATCAAATGTACGTTAAATAGAATCTCGTGACCTCAAGCACTTCTCTAATACTGTGTTCTTCATCTGTAGTGTTCTTCAGGCCATCCGGAAGACGGTCTGTGACTGGGATGGTGCGAGGGAACCTCCAAATGACCCGTGCCTGAGGGGGGAGAAGGACCCAAAAGGTGGATTTGACATCAAAGTGCCACGCAGGGCTGTAGGACCCTCCAGCACACAGGTAAGACAGGAAATAGATCAGGCTGCTTGAGGAAACAGAATGCTGTTGGTTAGAGCTGCACCATATGAGGAAAATATGCAATAATGGTGTTGAACATCCCACTAATGATATTACTCGTGATAAATAAACACATATTAAAGTGTACTCAGTTCTGCATTTCTGCTACTTTCAGTATTCTGCTAAAACAGGGGTCTTCAATGCTTTTTTCTAATGTTACATTAAACATACATGTGGAACAGGTACATCCTTACCTAAAGGCCAGCAAACCATCATCAATGTCTTTTTTTCACAAATAGGCAGATTTTTATTTGCTAATAATATGTTGTTGAAAAAGCTGTAGAATACTTTGGAAGTCCCCCGACCCCCACGAGTATTGGACCCCTGTTGAAGATCTCTGGTACACAACCAATTGCTTGTTGGCTTTAAAACAAATGAAAGGAAATCATTTCATTGATTCATTCAACATTCTTTTATTGAACAAATTGAACATAAAGTTGAATAGGAAAGGCAGCACTACATTTTGAAGTGCGGTTTTGTTCTGATATTTTCACTCTGAGTGACTTTGAGGATATGTAGCAGCCTTTCATGATGCGTTTAGATCCGACTGAAACTAAATGGTTGACTGAAAACATTCCCATCTGGAACGGGAATCACAAGGGTTCTAATGTTCACACATCTTCTGACGTACTGTAGTACTCCATTTTTGTTCTCTGTTACAGCACACATTAACATGCAATCTCATCAACTGCAAACACTTTTGTTTTAAGTGTTTGGGTTGTCTTTGAGCCAGGCTTTTAGTTTGGAAGTTAACAAACACTCCAAATAGTGCTAATTTCTTTACTCCATGCTACACATGCAAAGGATAATCAGCAGAAAATAGCAGATATGCTAAATAATGAGGTGGCAAATGATGATTAATGGTTTATTTCATTTGATTTTATCTTTGTACCTTTGCCTTCCATCTGCAGCTGTACATGGTGCGCACCATGCTGGAGTCATTGATTGCAGATAAGAGTGGCTCGAAGAAGACTCTCCGCAGCAGTCTGGATGGACCCATAGTGGTGGCTATAGAAGACTTCCACAAGCAATCCTTCTTCTTCACACACCTGCTCAACTTCAGCGGTGAGTACAAAGTTGCAGAATAGATTGCATTAGCAAACAAACTGGAATGATAAAAATTGCATAATTGAAGCAGCTCATAAACAAATGACCTGACATCATAAAGTCAATAAGAAACTGTAAAGACAGCTAGAGCAACAAAATAAGTTTTCTCAAGAAGCCATGCAGAGCTGCATTAAAGTTACTCATCAACAGTGTCCACATTCTGTCCAGGAAATCCTGTAAAAAACACTCAGCCAAGCCACTCAGATTGGAGCCAATTTAAAGGTATTCCTTCATTTTTCTGCACCCTGCTTGTGTCCTTCCTCCGCCCAGAGGCCCTGCAGCAGTGCTGTGATCTGTCCCAGCTGTGGTTCCGAGAGTTCTTCCTGGAGCTGACCATGGGTCGCAGAATCCAGTTCCCCATTGAGATGTCCATGCCCTGGATCCTCACCGACCACATCCTGGAGACCAAGGAGCCCTCCATGATGGAGTAAGACAAAACCTCCTTTGACAAACACACATTATGTCTGTACCTTGAGAAAACAGGCTGAATTATAACTACAATTCTCCCTCCTCCAGATACGTGCTGTATCCTCTAGACCTCTACAACGACAGTGGCTACTACGCTCTCACGAAGTTCAAGAAGCAGTTTCTTTATGATGAAATTGAGGCTGAGGTAAAATCTTACTGCTATTACAAATAAATTTGCAGTGATCTTGACCTCTGTGTTGCTCTTCAAAAACAGGACCTTCATGGTGTTTTCCCTATCCGCAGGTTAACCTCTGCTTCGATCAGTTCGTCTACAAGTTAGCAGATCAGATATTTGCCTACTACAAAGCAATGGCTGGAAGGTAGGAAGGGGCCTTCCTTTCAATATGCTTGGAGCTACTGGCAGACAGTGTCTCTTCCAACTTCAATGACTAAATCACATGTGTTTCACAGCGTCCTCCTAGACAAGCGCTTCAGAGCAGAGTGTAAAAACTATGGTGTGATCATCCCGTACCCTCCATCAAACCGCTACGAGACGCTGCTCAAACAGAGACACGTACAGGTACTGGACACATGGAACGCAATGCTCTATGGTTTCTTTTCTACTTCATATATGTATGGATACAGACCCAGAGCCAGTATTTCCTAACCATTACTCCTGTGTCTTGCAGCTGCTGGGTCGCTCTATTGACCTGAACCGTCTGATCACCCAGAGGATCTCTGCAGCGATGTACAAGTCTATGGACCACGCCATCAGCCGCTTTGAGAGCGAGGACCTCACCTCCATAGTGGTGAGATCACACACCACAAACTAACATCAAATCAACTTTGTGTTCTCACTAGTCTATGTCGGCAGAATATACACCACTGTCCTCTGTGTCTGTGTTGGTGTTCTAACCTCTGGTGGATTTCGGAGGACTATGGTTACCTGGTCCTCAGATCTCTGCAGGGTAAATTCAGACAGTGCCCAGGAGGTAAACCAGCACCTCTCCATCTACCAGTCCACCACCATACTTTGGTCCGTACGGGGACTTGAACCAGCGACCAGCCACCATCCAGTTCCTAACCCAACTCCTTACAGACAATTGTGATTTAAAGCACGTTTTCCTCCCATCCGGGAATGCTGTGTGGACTAGCCAGATCCTCCTTCATAGCGCTGTGGAGGAAGGTCTGGCAATGCCAGACTTTGTTCTCATGCACTTCCTGTCTCCCTTGTTGACAGGAGTTGGAGTGGCTACTGGAGATCAACAGACTAACCCACCGGCTCCTATGTAAGCACCTCACCCTGGACAGCTTCGACGCCATGTTCCGCGAGGCCAACCACAACGTCTCCGCTCCCTATGGACGAATCACGCTCCACGTCTTCTGGGAGCTCAACTTCGATTTCCTCCCCAACTACTGCTACAATGGTTCAACAAACCGGTCAGTTTGCAGGGTTTTTCCTGGCTCAGAAGGTGCCTTTAGGGGGGGCACAATTATGAAGCAGGGGTCTGGGGGTCCTCCCCCAGGAAATTTCCTGCATTCTAATACATTTACAGGCACAGATTTATGGTGAAAACGTCTTAATTTATCTCGAGGAAAATTAAAAAATTGGGCAGGTAACAGTTCAAAATTTTTTATATAATGGAATATAATTCTTTAAGAGAGGGGGGGCTTTCATATCCCACCACAACTGACCAAAAAGTCCAGTTCAGTTGATTAGCATGAACAGGGCAGAACAGTACCTTTTTTCTGTTTCCAGAAAAACAGACCAAAAGCAGAAAGTCCATGTAATGTCCTTTACAAATGAGATAAATGTGAGACCTACTATCTGACATGTGACGTGCATTTTTCTAGTAATACTCAATACTCCTAGAATTGTAATAATTGAAAATTGCATTACAAATGGAATCGACCCGCCTGTATAATGAAGAATTGAATTGTCCCAGCCCTGTAAGGTTGTTGGTGGATGTTGGTTCTGATTTGTGTTTAACAAGCTTTTATTTTCTCTCTGGGTTGTAAACATCGTTTTCTCTGCAGCTTTGTACGTACAGCCATTCCCTTCACCCAGGAGCCTCAAAGGGACAAGCCAGCCAACGTGCAGCCTTACTACCTGTATGGGTCCAAGGTACAAGGCCACTTGAATTTGATCTGACAGAAAAGATTTCCCTAGTCTTGTTGCAGCATGTGTAAAGGAAAGTTGTCTTCCTTGTTCTATTGATCAACACACCTTCTATTTCCTCCTCTCTTCTCAGCCTCTGAATATTGCCTACTCCCACATATACAGCTCCTACAGAAACTTTGTTGGCCCGCCCCACTTTAAGACCATCTGCCGTCTCCTTGGTTACCAAGGCATTGCTGTAGTGATGGAGGAGCTGCTAAAGATTGTCAAGAGCCTGGTATTTTATTGTCATTTTCCAATGAATCCCTTAAAACACACTTTTTCTGTTAGTGTGCTGAATTCTTAGTGATATTTTGTTTTGTTTTGCTCTCTCTTTGGGCCCTCTCGTCCCTTAACCTGCTGCGTTCTATCTATCTCCCATGTTGTCACTTTGCAGTTACAGGGCACCATCCTGCAGTACGTAAAAACACTGATAGAAGTCATGCCCAAGATCTGCCGCCTACCGCGCCATGAGTACGGCTCTCCAGGTGACCTCACAGTCCCCACTGTTACACCCAATAGAGTGCACGTGGGGTTATATCTGTAGAATTTATAACATCAGTTTTCATACCGTTAAAGCTGTTTTAAGTTATACTTATAACATTTAGATGCCTAGAAGAGTGGAGACAGAAATGCCTTCACAAACTCCTCCTGAGTCAGAATAGTATTATTGGGCAGTTGGATTTATTTTTATTCAGTTGCTACATTTAATACACTTCCATGCAGTTCTAGCTCAGTCCTTCTCCATGCTAACACTTTGTGCACATGCTACAGTACCTCTTTGAGTGCAGTCAGGGCTTGGACACATTAATGGAAAAAGATATTACTTGTAGCAGCAGTTAAACATTTGCAGCACACAGCCAGCAGAAGAAAAGGCTGACAACATAAAACAACTCTACATCAGCCGCCAGCAGTGAGGAAAAAACCAACTCTGCTACAGTGGCAATCAATTTTTGGATAGGGGTCTAATATAACATAGTAAAATAAATATACATTCAAAGTCACAAATTATGCAATACAGAAATAAAATGGACAGCAACGCTTTAAAATGTAGTCAAGGCATACAAAAATGTCCCATTTAATGTGTAGTGACACTTCCTTCTACTGCTCACCTGGTTCCTGCCATGCCTGTGAGCTGTTAAGCAGATTAGAGGCCAGTCAGATGGCATACTGTATCCTTAATGAAGAGGGTTTAGTAATATGTAGATTACATATATGTATATGTATGTGTGAACCTGGCTGACTGCCTGTAATCTTACTGGCAGCACATCCACCCTTGGTCTGCGGTGAGGGCCTGGTGCTCGGACCAAACGTGGCTCAGCAGGGCAACTGCTCGGCTGCACGTTTGACTGTAGCATCAAAATGGTGGTTCAATAATAGATTTTCTTTTGGTCTAAAAAAACTGGATTTAGCTAGGTGTCATGGCTGTATTTTTGCCATTCCAGGTATCTTAGAGTTCTTCCACCATCAGCTCAAGGATATCATTGAGTATGCTGAGCTGAAGACAGATGTGTTCCAGAGCCTCAGGGAGGTGGGAAATGCTATCCTCTTCTGTCTGCTCATCGAGCAAGCTCTGGTAAGACATTTCCTTTTAGCTTCAAACTTTTATATCACTGGATGATACCCCTGATTCTATCTTCCACATGTTGTTTATCTCTGTATTTTCCTGCCATATTAGGTGTCTCCCCTTATTCCTCTGCTTTCCCAACCCTTCCACTGTTAATTCCCTGAGTGGTCAGGGTCTGCTAATGTGTAGCTGCCTTGACTGCCAAGTCTTTGTGAGGTGGAGCAATAACCTGGGCGCCTGGAGGTTTCTGCCCAATTTACGATGTCAATTCACGTCCTTAATCAAATATGAGGGACAGAAACTGTCAGGTTCCCAGTCTACGTGCCCCCAAGTATGTTTGATCTGTGGTGTGTGTTTTTTTCTTCTGAAATACAACTCTATTTTTCATTACACGCTGGCAACTACCACAGGTGGTAAGGATTTAGGTTTTCTTTTTGGTACCAAAATAACACTGAGACGGAATGCCCTTTTCTCTTTTATTTCTTGTTCGTTTGGAATACTGTGTTTCTGTTTCTTCTTCTTCTTCTTCTTCTTCTTCTTCTTCTTCTACCATGTTAGTTTGGCTCACACGGTTTTACCTCCAATCATCCATGGAAGCAAAGGGGCTGACACAATTTGGCTTTTTATTTTACTAGGAATTAAGTGAACAAATCACTTTTTACACAAAACCCTAAATAAAGTCTTTGTAATTACAGACATTTGTTTAAGAATGGTTATTTGGTTATGATGGTTGTGCCTTGTCCTCCATGGAAGAGATGATAGTACCCGTCTGGTTGGTTGTTGGTACATTCCTCCTCCCTTCTCTCTTCTGTTTCTGGGTGCTTATGATGCATGTCTACATGGACACTACTAACTAACTCAGCCGTCATTCACACTTTTTCTATACTGTCTGACCACACTAACTTGTGTGTGTATAGGTTGCTAATGCGTATCTTTGTTTGGACTGCGTGTGTGTGTGTGTGCGTGTGTGCGCGTGTTTATTGCATTTTTATCATTGCATGACTCTTTTCTCATTCATCGCCCTTTTAGTATCAAGATGCTACTTCTCTGCATTTAGTTAAGCTTGTTGTCTTGACTAATGATTGCCATGGCAACCACATAGATACCTAAATAGGAATTCACATAGCTGGAGTACCACTAACACACTAACAGTTTATTTAGATGGGTTTAAACTTGATCCATTGCTACGAAACCAGATTAGATGGGATGCTGTACTTAGAACAAATGTATAATCCTTCTAATAATAGCCTGTCATCATGGCTTGATAAACATAGCCTCATGGTAAACACATTAGCTGAAGATAGTGTTGAGTAATCCATCTGAATACTCCTACGCCATGGAGCTCATGGCAGTCTCTTATATCACCTCGTGGCTCCCTGCATGCTCTGTAAGGGTGTCCGGAAAGCCGAGGGAGTGGTGTACTTTGAATTGAAATAACCCTTTCTTGTGTTCTGCTTGAATCTTAGTCCCAGGAGGAAGTGTGTGACTTGCTTCACGCTGCCCCCTTCCAGAACATTCTGCCAAGAGTCTACATCAAAGGTATACACAAGGGTTAGAAGCAGTAAATGCAAGGCAGATGGATGAAAAAACTCGACTAGCACGTCCATTTATTTGTCATTTTGGTACAGTATGTAGATGGGCCTCCTTGTGTTTGTGTGTTATTTAGAGGGAGAGCGTCTGGAGGTCAGGATGAAAAGGCTGGAAGCCAAGTATGCCCCTCTTCACCTTGTGCCTCTAATTGAGAGGTTGGGAACCCCACAGGTGAGTTCAAAACAGGGCTGGGCAGAATATTGATTATTATATCAACATATGAGGCAGGATATCATTATACTTTTTAGATATCGTAATATGGCATAAGTGTTGTCATTCCCTGGTTTCAATGCATTAATACATGCTACATTACAGTGAAGTGATGATATATTTTCTGGACTTACTGGACTGTTCTAGCTGTTGCATTATTTGCCTTTGACCATTTAGTCATTATGTCAACATTACTGGTGATTATAATGGGGTGATATTTAGCTCTAGCTCTAGTTTACTAGATAATGACCAATCTAATACTTTATTGATAAAAAATGTCTCCCTTAATATTTCAATACAAATAATAAAATATTACGTCTGTTCTTTTCACCAGCAAATTGCCATTGCCCGTGAGGGGGACCTGCTGACCAAAGAGCGCCTGTGCTGCGGCCTTTCCATGTTTGAGGTCATCCTGACACGCATCCGCAGCTTCCTGCAGGACGGGGTGTGGCGCGGGCCTCCGCCCACCAACGGTGTGATGCATGTCGACGAGTGTATGGAGTTCCACCGCCTGTGGAGTGCCATGCAGTTCGTCTACTGCATCCCCGTGGGCACACACGAGTTCACAGCAGAGTAAGTATGTGTACAGTAGGAGTACGTTTCTGCAGCCAAACATGCCCATGGAACTCAACTGCATATCGGCAATACTGCAATACTCTGTTAAATTATAAAGGTTATGTTTTACCCTGACTTATTACCTGGCGGGATTGTGTACCTTTTCTGTTTACTTGAATGCTTGATAAGCTTTTTCAGTGAAAATGCCAGAAATCTGGCCAAAAGCTAAACAAAATACTGTGAAAGTTTTTACTCATGGCTTGGTGGAAAAGCTGCCATTTGTAGAAAGAGAAGATGTGACGAAGTTTAATAGAAACAGACTTTTTCAGTACACCTTGACGTTTATTCTTTATCATTCATATCATGCTGCTACTTCTGACATGGCTCTACTTCAGTGTGAGAAATAAGAAATTAAATACAATAAATAAGTGGCATTGTGGCACGTATGTGTGACCACACCTTCCAGACGGGGACATTTTTGCATCAGCAGCTGATACAAACACTACAGGGTACACTTTGATCACAAGAGACGAGTTACTGTTTCACAGTTAATTATGTCATGCTTAATGGCCCTATTTAGCTTTTTCCTGTTTTAGTGTGTTATAGATTTTTGTGTAGGTAATAGATGTATAAAGCACAAAAGAAAACACATTTCAACACATTCATTTTTCTCAACTGTCTGAAAAGGCATTGCCCACATTCTTGTTATAAATTCCTCAATTATTGATGTTATTAATTGTAGGCAGTGCTTCGGGGACGGGCTGAACTGGGCCGGCTGTGCCATCATTGTGCTGTTGGGACAACAGCGTCGTTTTGATCTCTTCGACTTCTGCTACCACCTGCTCAAAGTCCAAAGACAGGACGGCAAGGATGAGATCATCAAAAATGTGGTGGGTATACCTTTATCCACTACATTTACTCACACACATGAACACACCTGCCATGCATCGTCCAATTCATTCCCCTTTCTGTTGTTTTCCTCGACAGCCACTGAAGAAGATGGCAGACCGCATTAGGAAGTATCAGATCCTCAACAATGAGATCTTTGCCATCCTCAACAAGTACATGAAGGCGGTGGAGACGGACAGTTCCACTGTGGAGCACGTTCGCTGTTTCCAGCCTCCTATACACCAGTCCCTGGCTACCACCTGTTGAAAAAGACCCTTCACACACAACACACACACACACACTCAAAACACACAAAGCTGTGAAACTAATTTCTGCCTCTGCCTGGTCTCGTAGAGTTATAGATTACTACGAGGGCTTCTCACTGGCTTTAAGAATCCAATGACAAATCCATTTCAAACTTTTCTTCTATCTTAAAATGTGGCTGTCTCTGAATTCTTGGAGCATTAACCCTTAAATGTGGACCAGGTCAGAAGTGGAAGTGTATATTCACACTTTGTCTTTTTTTATTTTGCTATCTGTGTGGCTCTCACTCAGACTCATGCATGCCTTCTCTTATTCCTCCCGCTGCACACCTGTGGATCGGACCACTGACACAAATGCCAAAAGAGTATCTCTATCCTGTAATCTGAAGCCACTTGTTTGGATTCCCAGCCATTGGGACTCATAAACGCCTTTTAGAATTTGCAGTCAAGAGCGGAGGCAAAAGTAAATCAAACGTGCTTTAAATAAAAGGTAAAATAATGTAAGAAAATAACTCCTTTTTCTAAGTTCTTTAAGGATCTGTAAACACGGTGCTCATAAGTGCTACTAGAGTTACTAAGGGTACCAGTACAGGCACCAGTACCCCTGTGCTACCATTACGCCTGTCCTCTATTACCAGACCTGTTTATTGTGATACATTTCAGTCATTTGTAGAATAATCTGGTCTGCCCTTGTTCATGGTACAATGCATCACGATGTCTATCATGATGCATTTGAATACTTACTCACCTGCTTGCTTTCAAAGGAATGAAGGTCCAGTACATCCCATAATGATTTGCTTTTATTTCTCTCGCCCCCTTTCTTACATCTTTCTGACACATTTGTATTCAGTACCAGTTCCACTGTAAATTTCACTGTTGAACTAAGTGAAGTGTTGAGTGTTGTAATTGTTCTTGTTTTTAATTATTAATATTTTAATTTACACATCCTTGGTATACTTATACTTGCCTCTCTACTACTACTGGCTAGAAACCTTATCAACTGTTTCCCCGCCACTTAATCTCTTTCTCTCTCTCTCTCTCTCTCTCTCTCTCTCTCTCTCTCTCTCTCTCTCTCTCTTTCTCTTTCTCACTCTCTCCCTTGTTTGTCTGTTGGAAAGCTTTTTATATTCTGTACATGAATACAGTGATATTATTTACTATTTGGAAAAGACACAACTTCAACTGGGTAAATGTGTTTGCTTTTTCCAGAGTAAAAAAGAAAGAGGATTATAAAGTCCCTCTAGGTTGGATAAAGACTGTGCTGTGCTAGAATAAACTGTTCAGAGTGTGAACGGATGATTTCGGTCTAGCAGAGCTATGAAATACTCAGCATATAACAGAAAAACAAAAATCAACTAAAATGTCAGTTCTAATTTAATAAATATAGTCAGTATTTACTATTGTTGGACTTTTGTTTTAGATTTAGCAGTGTTAGCAAAATATGCAAAATGTGTCCTATTTTTGATTTCATAAGAAGGAAAAAACAAATGCATTATTAAGAAGTAACCCTCCCCAAACTGCCCTCTAATCTTTTTCTGCTCCATTTTGAATGAACAAACCTTTTTTTTAACGCCAGTGTCTTTTTATCATATTTATTCAACTCCGATTAGTTGTTCATTTAAGGTTAATCTAGTAAAAACAAGGAACTAACGTATCATCTCAAAACCTTAGCATGGCGAGTGTAATTTATTGTCATCAATGGCTCCATTTGTGACATACGGCTTTGTTTATTATATTGTTGTACAAGTGACCATGTTTTGAAGTACAAAAAAGTGGAGAAAAAGAATATAAAATGTACAACAATGGTCCTACAAAGGATTTGAAATTATGTTGTATTTCCATGAAATAAAAAAATGTTTAACTGAAAAAATGACGTTGTGTTTAGGATTTTGGTTTTTCAGGGGGTTCTACCTTAAGTGATAGATAGATAGATAGATAGATAGATAGATATTTATTTTAAATATTTTAGGTGCTCTTCTTCAGCTTGTCTGTGTTCTTGAGGTGTGTACATGTAGAACAAATAATTAGCTGGCTAGGTTTGTTGACCCACTAACATGTACACACAGGGAAATAGTTAATATGTATAGACCTGCACAGAGGAAAACCTTCAGACCATATGGGGACATACATTTTTCAGAAAATACTATAATTGAGCAGTTTAATAAAATCAAATGTGATTTTTTTATTATGTACACATAGAGTATAAGTTCACAACTGAGAAAACCCTATTTGAACAGCTTTGTAATAAGTGTTATAGTTTCCTGTTCCGAGTCCTAGATACGCTATAGATACACTGTATTACAGTAATTCTTAATGGATGTAATCAAATCTAACATGTGTTAGGAGCAAAGGAAAAATGTCTTATTGTTTTGCAACATATGCACATATGCTGTTATGAGGGTATGAATTAAACTCTCGCCCAATAGGAACAAAAATGTCTAAATCGACCCGCGGAAAGCTGCTGGTTCAGACACGATACCGGGCTGCTTGCTTAGGGAGTGTGCAGCCTAACTGTGTCATGCCCTCACGGACATATTCAACATCTCCCTGAGTCCGGCTGCTGGGCCTTCATGCTACAAAACCTCAGCCATCATCCCTGATCCAGAAACCCCCCATCCTTGGTCTGAATGACTACCGGCCCGTAGCACTCACTTCATTGTTAATGAAGGGCTTTGAGAGACTAGTAAAGGACCACATCTAATCTGCCCTCCCCCCTTCACTGGACACATTTCAGTCCACCTACCGCCCACCCCGCTCTACTGGGGATGCCATGTCCACTACCCTGCACTTTGGCCTGGAACACCTGAAGAAACACACAAAGTTCCTGGGGTTCACGTGGCTGACAACCTGTCCTGGGACCTGAACACCTCCTCCCTCATCAAAAAGGCACACCAGTGTCTGCACTTCCTGCAGCGATTGAAGAGGGCCCACCTCAGTCCATTCATCCAGACCACTATCTAGAGGGGCACCATTGAAGTGTTCTGACCAGAACATTTCTCCGTGGTTTGGGAGAGGTACCGCCGCCGAGAGAAAGGCGCTGAGCAGAGTGGGGAGGATGGCAGAGCGGACTATACGGGGACCACTCTGTCGCTGGCCCAGAAAAGAAGCCTGTCAAGTGACCCCAGTCACCCTGGCCACCCCCCTCTGGCCGGAGTCACGGTAGGTACAACTGCTTCTGCCCCACTGCTGTCAGACTGTAGAACAATGAATCACACTAAACCACACCAAACACTCTGACTACATTCATATACATAATTATCTGTTTGAATGCACCTTATCTGTTCTGACTGCAATATTTTAAAGATGAATGTTTATACTCCCAACTGTATATATCTAGATATTTATATTTCTCTCTACCCACGCACCCATACTACCTGCACACCCATCTAAGCATTTGTTTATTTTTATTTACATAGCTAATATCTCGATTTTCTACGGTGTTTTTAATTGTTTCTGTGCTCTACTTTGAAAGCTGTGAACTTTGCATGTTATTTCCTACTACAGTGTGCTGTGGAATGATAATAAAGAAATCTTGAATCTTAAAAAAAGCTCAAGGGGTTATATATTAATCTATGGATGGATAGTAAATACTACAAATACTTCCATACACACACACACACACACACACACACACACACACACACACACACACACACACCAACGCTGGGATGGGAGGGGCAAAGAAGGCGGCGGCGGCGGGAGGGGGGGGGCAGCGTCACCCAGGACTCGCTGCCTATTGGCCACCCGCACGTAAACGTACACATGACGTTATTTTGAAATTTCAGCGGTGAAGCTGTTCAGTGTGTGGGACTGCTCCACTGCAGCCTTATTGAGACGGTTAGAAAGTGTACTTACAGTGGATTGAAATGTCTTTTTCACGAGCCCCGTTGAAAAGGTTCAACGAGAACGTAGGTAAGTGACGTCCAAAAGCTAGTAACGTTAGCATATTGGGAAACTATCCACTACAGTTGGTCAACGGTATGTAACGTTAACGTTAGCTTGTGTTTGACGTTAGCTAGCTAGCTGACATCTATAGCTAATGTTAACATTAGCTAGCTAGCTATGTACGTTAAGTTACTGTTGACGTTAACTGTAATTGCTAAAACAAACGTGACCTAGGTTCAGTTTACATGTTACATGTTTAACGTTAAACCAACAATGATGGCTCTCATTGTGCCGAAGGTTGTGCCCCTCCACCGGGGTCCTATGAGATCAAACCAGGGGACCTGAAGGGAGCTGCTTCCTTCGACAAATCTGATCGATTCAGACTTGTCAAGGCAGGTGGGTACATTTAATAAGCACAATGCAGCAAGGAAATACAAAATAAAGTTATCTAAAGCATAACGTTGCGTGCCACTTATTTTTCATTAAATGCGTCTCCAGCCGCTATGCAGCCACCATCGCCCTCCAGAAGCTTCATGGTGTCACCTGTCCGCAGGACTATGTCGGTCGATGGTCTTGTAAGTTGTATTTTATCTCATCATGGAGTTACTCAGATGTCTCCTCAGTAACATATCAGCCTGTCTAACAGCTGCTCCTGTCCTAAAACTAACCCGATCGATGCCTTGTGTCTAGGTTGAAGGCTCAAGTGTAAAGAAGAAGAATACCATGACCATGGAAAGGAAGCAGCAACAACTCTTAGAGAAAGAGGTATCTAACACACACTTCATCAAGGAACATATGTGCTACAAGCTGACCACATATCAGAATACCTTAATGATCCCCTCAGGGAAATTGTTTAGTTAATGTTCCTCACAGTCAAATTGTAAGGTTAAAAAGTAGTAAGAAAAGTAAAGTGTATGAGGTAAAAATAGCTACAATAAGATAGAAACGTTAAGCAAAGTGAGATTAGCGTTAGGTCAAAAAGCAAAATTAGGCTAAAAATATGGTTTCCAAAACAATGGCTTGTACAAATTCTATTGTAGTGCAGTGTGAACACACAGTACAACATAAATAAGTACAGAGTTTATACAAGCAGCAGCAGTGATGATAATAACAGATGTTGCACGTGTAACTGACAAAGTTCTGCACACAATAGTCTAAGAATATTGTGATGTGAGTCCATATTTGATACGCTTTAGGGAGGAGGTCCTTGTTCTAATATTACTGCAGATGTTGAAGGTCTACGGGTTGCTTTGTTTCTATCCAGATAAGGTCTCTGGTTCAGCAGCGAGGGGAGCAGGACCGCCGCCTGTTGGCTCTGGAAGAGGAGCTGAAGAAGGCTGAGGCCAAGCTGCTGGCTGCAGTCAGGGAGAAGACGGGCCTGGCTGCCAATGTCACCACCCTGGACAGACAGCGGGCGGAGCTCAGGAAAGTCAACGAGTTCCTAAAAAACAAGGTGTGCTTTCCTTTGATTTTCCTTAGGGATGGGGGGGGGAGGAATTTAAAATTTTTATATATTGCAATTTTACTGTATTTTTGCAATGAATTTTTAAATGGATTATTATCCCTTGAACCGATATCTTTCATTTTACCAATTTATTCACCTAAATATTTTCTGTTTATGCTTTACTGCCAACGGCAACTAAATCCCATCCGTTTCCAGTGGAACAGACCAAAAGCAGAAAATGCAAAAAATCAATGTTTGAAAGATAGAACCTTTTTTTATTGTCAATATACAAGTGCATAATGAAACTTTGCATAGCTTTCTTCTTGTAAGGGAGCTAAAAAACAAATACATTATTGTGTACTGCTTTACAAATGAAGTAAATGTCGGACTCACACGTGACGCGAATACTCTTTACTACACTTTGCTTTTAGAAATGTCTAATGGTACATTGGCTTTAGAAGTGAATTATTCAACTTTTGTTAAAGAAGGTAAAAAAAAAATCTCAATACTCAATACTTTTGAATTGCAATAAATGAAAATCGCACGTGGGTTTTATTTCTTTAGGTCTCCGCTGACACTACAAAGAAGAAAATCAATTCTCTCACCATGGAGCTGATGGAGGCCAGGAACACAGTGGATGATAAAAACAAGGTATAACTGGTGTACGCATACAGTACTTCCTTAATTACTCAGTAAATCATCCTCTATTGGTTTAATCACAGCTAGTAGCTAATCACATCTTTATCCGCCGTAGATGCTTATGGATAGTGTGTGTTTGTGTCCAGGAGTTAAATGTCCTGCAGATTAACACTGAAGGCCAAGTGAAGGTGCTGGAAGCTGACCTCCAAGCTGCCAGAGCTGCTGTCGCTGCTCTGAAGGACAGGAACCAAGACTTGGGTAAGATTTAACAGCAACAGATGCTACTAATGAGACACACATGTTGACATGTATAGAAGAATAAACGTTTTTACCTTTTTTAATAGAGGACCTCCATCAAGTGACCAAATCCCAAAATGAAGAGCTGGAGAATGAGAATGCTAGATTGCAAGGTGAGTTCCGTGTGCATGGTCTGCTTTTTCCTCAACACACTTTTTTGTATCCTTATGCAATTTGGAAACAATATTGAATATTGGCCGATACCGAGTCTCGATCTGATACTCAAAACCATCGTATTGCAGATATTGCAAGTGGATGTTGGACCGTTTTCACTTTCTAGTTTAAATTACTTCCACACTGCGGACATTTATATCATGTTAATGTGCAATGCCAAGTGACTTGCGGATTTACGTTCTGCTGCAAATTGTGTCACTCAGCTGCCGTAATGATTAGATTAAAGCGATCGGGGTAACTACTTAAAAATTCCCCTAATCAACTCCGATGTAATACTTGCTATCAGGACATCCCTACACACACTTAGTTGTGTTTACCCACTGCATCTTAAAAAAAGAATCCTGGAATACTTTGTTTTAAATACACACTTTTACGTACGTAACATGGCTGCCAACGTGAAACATGTGTTCCTTTTGGATTGTAGGTTGCGCACATTTTCAGAAATTAACACTATGCAATGCAATTCATCACATGAGCGTGGGGGAAGCATATCATCCGACTCAGATCAGCGGCTGTGCCAAGGACAACATGGCTCTGATCTGCCCCTAATTCATTTACATTTAATCCTACAGGTACACACAAAGTCTGCAGACAAGTATGTAAACAACGCCGTTGATGCCGCTGCTTCGCTACTCGTATGCATTGTAAAAAAGCTAGTATATCTGGGCCTTGAGATGTTTGGATGTCCCTTTAATGTGCATATGTTTGTGGGTTTGCTTCCTTATCAATCATTCTGTTTTATTTTTTCCCAGCTGTGATGCACGAGCTGAGAGAAGAGACCAGAATCTTGCAGGAATACCTGGACACAGCCAACGACCAGATTCAGGTATAAACTTGGCTTGTAAGAACAACTCTTACAAAGGGTGGACATTTTTTATTCAGACTTTGTGAAAAACATGCTTGACCTGTTTGTGTGTTCTAAGGATCTCCGTTTGAAGCTCCAAGAGAAGACCCGGGAGAACACTGTTGCTAGTTCTCAAATGGAGAAAGTGAAGTAAGCAAATGCCTTATGTCCCTTAAAGCAAGTTTAGCTCTCAGCTGTATGCCATGACACTCATATGAAGGGATGTAACGATGCAAATGTCTTTCTACTTAGTAATTTTTATGTGGGATTTGTTTTAGGAATCTATTAATTTTTTAACATAAAACAATTTCACTGTCACTTTTGATAAGAGGACACATCATTTGTTTTGCAGTTTATATAAATAAAGGATTTTTTTTTGGCTTGTGTCTGCAGCTCATTCTGTTAAAAATTATCCTAAGAAAATCGTATCGTGAACTTAAAAAAATCATGAAGCAAATCATGAGTTGTGTGAATTGTTACATCCCTACTCATCTGCCACTTTCCCACAGGCAACTAGAGATGGAGCTAGAAACTATCCAGTGTATGCTGGAACAAAAAGAGGAGGAGGCCCAGCAACTCCAGCAAAACCTGCAGGTGTCTAAATATGCTTTAGTGGAAGTGGAGAAGAGGCTGGAGCACCAGGCGCTGGAGCTGAAGGCTTCACTACGGTCAGTGAGCGACATGGAGGAACAACTGGACTTGGCAAGCCAAGAGCTCCAAGAGTCTCAGGCGACTGTTCGACAGCAGGAGGCAGAACTGGCTCGCCTGAGAGAGGTCCTCAGACGGACGGAGAAGGAGCTGGACGAGAGAGTGGCACATCTGGAACAGAGGTGTTTGTTCTCCGAGGAAGAGAGAAGTATGTTCACCAACATCCTGTAGCCATGTGGATTGAAATTGCAGAAATCATTGACTGTTATGTGATGAATGACTTGTGGGATCATGTATTTCTTCTTCTTTTCTTTTAGGCAAGACTCAAGAGGAGGGGATAAGGAGAGTGGAAGAGTTAAAAAAAGAGCTCATCTTACTTAAAAAAGATGAAAAGAAGAGACAGATTCAACTCGGGCTTGAACATGCTGCTCTTACTGAGGAACTGACAAAAGAAAAGGTTACACTCGCATTTGTCTCACATGGCATTGTGGCTGCTCAATTATGGAAATAACATCTTAATCACGATCATTTTGGGAAATATAGAAATCCCAATTACTTAGCACCCTTCCTTGTTGACCTTTGGACAGATGTTGCAATTATTAACTTGAAAAACAAAAAAATAAACATGGAAAACTATGAAATTTCCCTTCATACTTTCCATTCAGAACAAAAGAAGATTTAAGTTTGCTTGCAAAACATAATGTGCAACATAATTGTTTTTTTGACCATTAGGTCAAAATTATAATCTCGAATACAATTTTGATTCATTGCGCAGCCCTACATGGCACATCCTTTTTTGATTCAGTGCTGGATGACATAAACCGTGACTTTTCTTCTCTGCAGGCCCTGGTGGACTCGCTGTCTGTGCTGGTGGAGCGGGAGAGGGAGGAGTCTGAGGAGCGGCTGAGGCAGATGAAGGAGGAGCTGGAGGAGGTGCTTGGAGAGCTCGCCGTCCTGGAGGAGCAGGAGCGTCGGACGCATGAGGCGGCCGAGAGGCTGCAGGAGGAAAACGCGGCGCTGGAGAGGCAGCTGAGTGATACCAGCACACTGTTCCAGAGGTAAGCAACCAAAGGCCAAGCATACTGGTGAGCAGGGTCTCAAAAAGTTGAACATTTCAAAATCCAAAATATAGACCTTAAAGCTTTAGTTTTTGATATGAATGAACATCCGTTACATTGTATAAATATATATACAGTACAGGCCAAAAGTTTGGACACACATCATTCAATGAGTTTCCTTTATCTTCATGACTATTTACATTGTAGATTATCACTGAAGACATCAGAACTATGATTGAACACATGTGGAATTATGGACTTAACAAAAAAGTGTGAAATATCTTAAAAACATGTCGTATTTTCTAGTTTCTTCAAAGCAGCCCCCCTTTGCTTTTTTGATAGCGCTGCAAACCCTTGGTGTTTTCTCAATGAGCTTCATGAGGTAGCCACCAGTTTAGTTATATTACGGCAAGAACCAATGAGCTAAGTAAAGGGTAACAAGTAACTATTACTTTTATAAATGGAGGTCAGTCGGTCTGGAAAATTGCAAAAACTTTGAATGTGTCCTCAAGTGCGGTCGCAAAAACCATCAAGCACTTCAACAAAACTGGCTCACATGAGTTAAAAACTGGGTGCTTGTTGTTTTAGTAAGAACAATGACGTGGCATCCTTGAAAGAGGAGCATTTCGCCGCCATGACAGAACTCCAGGAGGCACACACAAACTCTCTGAGCAAGATGGCAGACGTTGTCACAGAGCTGGACAGGTGAGCAGTCCAGTTGTCAGTATTCCTGCTGTGTGAGTTGGATTAGTGTTTGTTTAGGTTAACATCCAGTCAATGTGTGAGTGTCACAGGCTCCTGGTCTTACTTTTTAGCGCCAAACAGGCTCTGCGGGTAGCCGAGGGAAGACGGAAAGATTTGGAAGCGGAGGTGGAGAGAGTAATTCAGCAGAAAGAGGAGGAGGTCAACAGAGTGAAGGAGGGTTTAGAGGAGCGGCAGTTGGCTGAAGCCAAAGCCAGGGAGGAGTATTCAAGGTACGCTTCCCAATTAACTTTGAGTCTGTGTAGAAATAAATATATAGCATGTCACTTTTCTCCCGGTTTCTTATATTGCTCTTTCTTCCTCGACTTGACAGAAAGTTGCTGGAGGTCCAGACGCGCCTTGCACAGAAAGATGAGGAGATAAAGACCATGGAGGAAAACCACACTGCACTGATCCATCAGCTACAATGGGAGAGAGAAGAGGCACTGAGGCAATTAGAGGAACAGAGAGGTCAGGGTGTAACCCTGCTCCAGAATGAGAAGGAAAAGGCCCGGAAACTGCTCGAGGAGGTCAGCCAGGAAAATGGGACATTACTGGAAGAGCTCCAACAGGAAAGAGAAGAGAGAGTTAAAATCCAGACGGCCCTTCAGGAGGAAAGAGCAGCATTGGAGGCTGCAAAAGAAGCCCACCAACAGGTCAGGTCAGAGGAGCTCCGACTACAGGCGGAGCTTCACAGAGTCGACGGTGAAAACAAGAGTCTCCTGTCTCAAGCAGCACTCAAAGAGCAGGCCACGCTTGCTCTTGAAAACCAACTAAACATGGCAGAGCAGGACAGGAGTCGACTTCAGTCTCGCCTGGATGAGGTTGGGCAAGGGGGTCTGAGCTTCCAGGCCCAATTGGACCTCATGGAGGAGAAGACCCGAGTTCTGCAACGCGAGTTGGAAGAACAGAAACAAGACAGCCGCGCTCTGGAGGAGCAGGTGCAAGTTCTGACTCAGGAGAAGGTGGCACTGCAGTGGGAAATGGAGGAGGAGCGACATAAACTCCAAAGGTGAACAAGATGTGGATTTGTTTGTTTTTTTACGTGTTATTGTTTTTTTATTTATTTATTTTTTAACAATTGCACGCACATTTTAACTCATCATTCCTACCCTCTAAGCTCCCAGAGTTCAGAGATGGAAAACTGGAGGGAACAATATGAGGAGCTGTTTACAAAAGTCAGGCCCTTCCAGGTCAGTCATTTCTACTCATTTAGAATATGAAATCTCTGAATAGTCCCTATCCTCTTTCATTAAAGCTGCAAAGTCAACTGTTTGATGCAGTTTCACTGCTCTCATCGACCTTGTTTCCAGCTGGATGTCAGTGTTGCCTTTACACCTCGTTGAGCTGATGCAAGTGGCCAAAGCTAAGATTTCCTGCAGGCTGTAGTTAAAAGAAACAGAGTGAAACCCCTCTCAATGTTAATGCTGCTGTGTGCCCGCAGGAGCAGCTAAATGCGTTTGCGGCAGAGCGAAATGCACTACTCAATGAGAACGGAGCAAACCAGGAGGAGTTGAACAAGTTGTCCGATGCCTACGCTCGTCTGCTGGGCCACCAGAACCAGAAGCAGAAGATCAAACATGTGATGAAGCTGAAAGATGAGAATATCACCCTGAAACAGGTGATCCATGCCAGCAGCACTGACTGCTTTCCAAACCATAGGCATGCGTTTTGTCTCAATCCTGAGTGCCTGTACTTCTCCATTTTTTTCTGTGTGTAGGAGGTGTCTAAGCTTCAGTCCCAGGTGAGTCGGCAGAAGAGGGATCTCGAGCAGCTGAAGTCGAAGCTCCCTGGTTCTACTTGCCGCAGGTTTGATCCCAGCAAAGCTTTCCAACACGACAAGGAGAACAGGCAACGTGAATCTCTTAAGGAAGGTGAGTACTAACTGCAACACCCTAAACCTATAGTATATAGGGGCAGAACACACACGATGTGATGACAGTTGATGATTTTGACCTCATGTGGTTGGTGAGATATTTGTGTGGAAGCCTAATTCTTTGTTTGTTTTGTCAGGAAATTATTGTGCATAATGGAGCTGTTCTGCCAGACAAGAAATGACAACTATATTGAATTTCTATTGGGCTTTGAAATACTTATGAACCTTTTTCTTTGATGCTTTTAAATCTGGATTTGTACAAATATTTTTGTGTCCATTTTGTTAAGTGGTTTTACAGCCTTTTGTGGCAAATTGTTACATAGAGAGTGTATGTATGCATCTGTTTTTGATTTTAAAAAGACATGTTAGCAGTAGACTCTGGCCAGAAGCAGTGTGTGAAAATAATAAGGTAGTAGATGGCAAGTCTACACACAGTCCAGAGGACAATAGTATAGTCTGCATTAAGATATGATCTGTGTTTTGGGATTTTATCATTTTAACTTTCTTAGCATCTGCTAGGGTAGCAGAACCAGTAACTATTTCATGTGGGATAGTTCATAATAACTCTTTCTTCTTTGTAAATAAAGACAGATTTTAATACTCTTGTTAAACTAATGTGTTACTGAGATTTTTTTTTTCTCCCCAAATGTAAAAACTTGCTCTTTACAAAGCCTTTTGTGCTTGGATGTTCTCGGCCATGTCTGCCCTCAGCCAGTAGAGGGCACTGTAGGACTGCAGCCACGGGTCGGAGCGCAGCGGCTATCAGCACACGTTTCATCCACATACTACATACCCGCTACAAAGTACACAAACCCACATCTTTGCAGAATGGAGCCTTGGAGGAATTGGTCATGAAGCTTTTATTTCCTTCAATTGATAAGACACAGCCAGCAAGTATTGGACCAGAAGTTGATTTTTTTTAATTTTTAATTTTACCAGCTATGAGTGGTGCTAGTCGTGGAGTGGCGAGTCAGTTGCAGTAGCCCTCCAGGTGATAAATGCTGCATGGCTTATAGCAGCACTGCTCCACGATGCCTCTCTTCACCTTGGGCTCTTCACGGCCAGGCAGAGCACTCTGTAGCCGCTGCGCCTCATTGGCCCTTTTAGACAGGAACCCTTTGAAGAGGAGCAAGTTTCCTTAGCCCTGCGTTAAGTACTGCTGCTGCCGCACAAGCCTTCAATTCCTCAAAATACAATTTAATCACACACTTAATAGAGCCTAAATGGCTAGGTAATCTGATCTCCCCAATCCGTTTAGTCTTGTTAATCTACACTTCAAGGAGTGGAGATATGACAGAGCTCCATCAGGGGCTTATCATAGTTTAGACATCTAAGGATAAGTTCAAACATCAAGATGATGTTTGAGGGTCCAAATAATACATAATGAGGCATTTTGGGATTGAACAAGGTTTGTGATTATTGGATTTGTGACAACATGGATGTTGAGCGTGACATTATGAAACCAAAAGCCCGGCCATGCCACTGAATTCAAACGAGGCCTGAGACGGGTCTGCACGCTTATGACAGGTCGGACAAATGCATAGGTTTAGTTTCCAGCATGTCGCCTCCAAATAATATCTCCAGCTGCAATCCAAATTGGCTTTCTCGTTAGACGGAGTCTGAACTCTAAACACGGTGTGCCGTGAACGCAGAGACACAAAGCCAGCCTGGTGTGGTGGGGTTAATGTCATACGGTTCTTCCTGAACTCCCACCATTAAGGGGACAATTAGAACTTCTTTTCCACAAGTTTACAGAATAAATCAAAACTGTAACGCGGCCTTTACTCACCTAGCAGATGCTCCAGATCTCGCTTGTAGGGTCGGTTTGGCCTGTAGAAAAAGCCCCGCTCTCCACACACGAAGTACAGGGCGTCCACCAGGCTGGAGCCACACAGGTGCTGGTCGGGGGCCGAGGACACCCCTGGAGAGTAGAGCACCAGCAGTAACAGCATGGAAACCACGTTGAGTACCCTGGCCATAGGAGGGAGACCTCTTGGACAGAGCACATACAGAAGAGTTGACACCGAACACGGTACAAAATCTGATGTACTTCATATTCTGCTAAATTTCAAACCCAATCCGTAGAACTGAATCCACCTATCAATAGGTAATACCTTGAGGCCAGATGTGGGGAAAGCTTAAAGGATGAAATGATTTGATAAGACCTCTTCTTGATAACACTCGGGCACTACACAGCCACTTTCTTTTAATAACTTTAGATATGTTACGATGTTCGTTTGAAATTCCACCAGATAGCTTCAGGCTTTGAGAGTATAATAACTGATAAAAAACACCGAGGGCACCAATACCCCAACTCAAAATAAGGGCTTTGAAGTTAGCAGAAAACTGGACAATTCATTATTTCATTGGAAGTCAGAGAGCAGACATGAAAAGCCGCTGGGACACAAGGTCCACTGAAAAGACATTAGGTAATATTTGACTCAAATCTCTAAAGCTGAAGCTAGAGTGAGTCAAAGATTAAGATTTTTTTGTCTTGATGACCTAGGTTGACTTCAATCAGTTATTTACCGAGGTGAGCTGGTAATGATACGTCTAAATCCCTGAAATAATTGGATAGGCTTAGTGCCCTAAGACTCTACCAGGGTGGACTGTAGCTTGTCTTTGGTCATATTTAAATTGTTCATTTAAGTTATGTTTCTACACAGGACTTATTGAAGTAAATGATTATTGATTTGATTTTAATTCCTTATATTTCCAGGGTTAATCAAAGCACCATCTATTGCAAACTAGACAGGATGCCGACACCATCGCCGTGGATACTGTCAGTGTTTCCACAAGGGCGCTCCACACCTCGCTCTCTCGGGTTTAGCGGCTATAATGCTCAGGAGTGGGAGTGATCTGGCCAAGATTACAGAATTTTCATTTGTCAAATCCCATTTGTGATGGATACTTACCAGAGTTGGAAGTTCAGCTCCTGTTTCAAGGTGAAAAACATATTTAGCAGTCATTTGGAAGCTATATAGACCTTTTTGTGGACATTTTATAGTGTACTGCAGACTATTGGATTGAAAATGAATCATTTTAACAGTGTCTTTAACAATGCAGCTGTGCCAGCCATTACTACATTGGCAGAGTGCTCTTTCTGGCCCGCCACTCCTCTATCCCTCTTAGCTGTATCCCAAGCTCGTGCAACTCTTTACTCTCATCCCTGGTTATTATACACATCAATTTAAACTTTGAAATCTTAAGGAAATACAGAGAAATTTGCTTACCTGTGTTGAGGCTTCAGTGCAGCAGAGCAGTCGGTTGTTAAAAATGAAAAGGCTAGGTCTATGGGACTAGAACGGTACAGAGACGATCTCCACCTGGCCAGGTATAACTTTCCCCTTTATAACTCTGCACCTGGCTTTTGTCAGCCTCAGCGGGAATGCCTGGTCCTCTCATTAACACTCTGACCCGTAAGCATGTTGATCCTGCTCTGGAGTGGCACTAAGTCATTTAACTGAGTGGGAACCAACATCAGGGTTGGGATAAATTGAAGGGATGGCGGCCGCAGATGGAGACGCCCAATTTAATCCCTGCTGTCCTGACTGGCACCTCTCACACTCTCTCACACAAGACAAATGCGTCATCTTGTGGTCACGTACTGTAGATTAGAGCGCTTCCAGGCCTGTTTAGTGACCACTAGTGGTGGCTGTAAAGTAGAGCTGTGTGCATGAGTAATGAGCAGTCTGTCTATCTGTCTTATAATTATTTATTTATTTATTTATTTAAACGACTATAAGTTAGAAATGTCATGAAATAGAATAAAGGTAGGCTATGAGGTAAGATAGTCGCACTCTAGTTGCCACAATGCAAAGAAAGACTAAATAATGAATCAGCGTTTTGACATGACAGTCTTCAGGGTATTGATGCATGTGTCAGCTCAACAGACATGAAATGGGGATGAGTGTTCTCACTTT
>NC_048416.1:550662-598341 GCF_013103735.1 Etheostoma cragini
TCTCATTATCTCTCTGTCTCTCTCTCTTTCTCTCTCTCTCTCATTATCTCTCTCTTGCTCTCTCTCTCTCTCATTATCGCTCTCTCTCTCTCATTATCTCTCTCTCGCTCTCTCTCTTTCTCTTTCTCTTTCTCTCATATGTGGTTATTTGATGCAGAAGCCAGCCAATAAACCAGAGCTAAAGGTTTTTCATGTGGAAGTTCTACCCAACACTATCAGAGACTAATTAACTATGATATACTACGGAAATGTATAATGTACAGTAACAATCGTGGAACTTTAGCGTTTTTGATTTATAATAACAGTTTATCAGACTGGAATGATCCCATACTATAAATTCTACCCAGCACTATCAGAGACTAATTAACTATGTTGTCTAGTGTGATAATAGTAGTGTATAGTGTACAGTAACAATCATGAAGTGTTTTTCTATGTAGAATAACAGTTCATCAAGCTGGAATGATCACATACTATAAGACAAAGAAGAAAAACAATGTGACACGTTTTTCATCTCCTATTACCTGTAAAAGTCATCAAAGACCACATCCAACTTTTGACTCCTATTTCATGAATGCTCGAGTCCAATTTCATAAATTGTCGTCAGGGCCATGGTCAAAGGCGAGTCAAGAGTCCAGAGAATAGCAACTGGAGTCGGACTCCGAGGCCCGGACGCCATCACTGGCTCATGTCATCATCTAGTAATTCAATGGATAACACAACAAGATGTCTTATTTTAGGATTTGAGTCAGTTCATGTGGCAGTGTTTGATTGATCACGTTGTACGGTGCAAAGTCAGGACAAATGTGTAAGATAGAGGCTAGCGGCCCAGTCGTTGATAGACAGTTGAAGATGTGTGAGAAGGACGCTCGCAGTGTTAATCCTAACATGCAGAAACCATGCAGATATGATAACCATCAGTTCGCTTGCTAGCATTTGCTAATGAGCACGAAATGCAAAGTACAGCTGAGACCGATGGGAATGTTATTAGTTACTAACTGTAACTAACAGGAGGAGTGAGGAAGACCTTGCACATGAAAGGATGGTCTTTGGAGGATTGACCAAAGAGAGAGGAAGAAAAGCAGCCAGCACCTTGGCATTGTGATATGAGAACCAGGAAAGGTCCAACTTGGTCATGCTTTGAAACTTGATCCTCAGGGCAACAGAGCACAATGGCACGAGCTGCAAACATCCTTCTCTCCCCGGTCGCAGGGCTGCTTCAAACACGCACATCAATAGCAGAGGACTGGCAGACGCCCTACACATGCACACAGACAGAAGTTGGGTGGAAAGTCGGCTGGGTCCCTCAGGTGGGAGTTGCGTAACTCTTCTTCTCTTTTACTGTGTTTGAGGAGATAAAAGGGAGTGAGGAGTTCAGCCCAGTGAGATGTTGTTAATCTGCTCTGATAGAGAGCCTTTTCACTCCCATAATTATCCCTGACTTTCTGAGGATGGAAGAGACTTAGAACATCAAATAAAAAATCGTTGACTTACAGAACAGCAGACAACAGAATCAGCTTGGATCATTATGTTTTTTTGTGAGAGGTTGAACCGTAAGAAGGCAGAAGTGATGAGAAAGATTTAAGTCAACTCTGAGAACTGGATACTGATGCTAAGGCTCCTTGAAGATTCATCTGTGCTGTAGACAGAGCAAATATTTAAATACAGAACGGCAGCCAAAAACATCACCGAGAAAATGAAATGATGAAAAAAAGAAAGCATCAAAAAAGTGTCAACAAAAAGTTGAGAACTTTTTTTTTATTGATTCTTTTGCAAGGGCAAACAGTTTGGATTCTGGCAGATCAAGCAACCATGTCATATGCAAACATTGACTTGCGCATGTGTGTGCATAAACACACAGACACACACACGCACCCACGCACCCACAAAAGACAGGCTGGACACGATCGCCTGTTTCAGACACTGTCCTCCATGTGTGTCATGGCCTCCTGGCTCAGATCCACGGCAGAACGCCACAGAGTTTGAGAAATTGTGTGAGTGTGTGAGTGTGTGTTTGTGTGTGTGTGTGTGTGTATGTGCAACTGTGGGAGGGAGTGGGCTGCCCCGGTGTCTGCCCTCCCCTGTCCTGCCATTGACAGATGCTAATCCAGTACTAACCTTTGTCATGACCTAGTCTGATATGCCACCTCTGTCTGGACCCTTACAGAACACACACCGTAATAGTGAATCAAATGAAAGCAATCTTATAATTCAACTGAAAAAACCTGACTTCATTCATAACACACACACACACACACATTTGAGCAGATTCGAATTTCGAGTTGACAGGCAGGGTTGGGAACAGAGCTTGGTAAGAGCATGGTTTGACAGCTGAGAAAATGACTACATGTTATAAATGTGACAAGTCCCCAAGAGAGAGGTGAGGCAGGACAGAATGATGGCCAGTTTGATTTTCAGGCCAGAAAATGGATTTCTATTTAAACCCTCGTGTGACCGGCCTTTTCAAGTTGAGCTCAGCGTGAGACAAGAGAATTTCATTCAGAACTGGCATTTTTCTAGTGTGCGTGAGGTGTCGTTTAGTTTGATGGATTGATATGAGAGCGCCTCGCCTCTTCACGCCATATCTGAAGGGAAAAGAATGTTGTGTCTCTTTGTATTGCAGCCCTTCCCAACTGGGAATTATAACCCTCCAAAGCACCAATAAGAAGCAGTATCAGCTTGAAATATGTTTCTCATTGGCAGAGGGTGTTGATTCACTTTTGCTTGGGATTGATGTGCTGTTGATGTTGTCAGCATTCAAAATCCGTTTTACGATAGCATCCATTTTAGGCCTGACCCTCCATGAACCTGCATAGTTTCTGTCAGAGCTCTAAGCTCATTTATTAGGATCCCCTGTAGCTGAAGTCGAAGCAACAGCTATGTGGTCCACATTATAAAAACTAATTTCTACTAAGTTGATCGGAGAAGATGGCGCTCACACACAGCGGTACAAGGCACATACATTATTCATGACATTACAGGGACCATACGTGTAAATAGTATTACATAAAATAAAAACCTGGTAGATTTGCCAAACCTGTCCCAATTCAACCCCTGAGAATATTGACAATTTGGAGACCGGATTGAACCCGGCAGGTCAGGTTGGACCCGGTTTGGTTTGGGCAGAGATCCAAAGTTCTACCACCATGCTGCACTTAGGCATAGCAGTGCTTTGAGCTAAATGCTAACATTAGCATGCTAACTTGCTGACGACACTAACTTGCTGATGTTTAGCAGGTTTAGCAGCATGTTTGCTCTATGGTCACCATCTTAGTTTAGTGCGTTAGCATGCTAACATTAGCTTATTAGCACTAAGTGCAACGTACAGCTGAGGCTGATGGGAATGTCTACATTTTGCAGGTATTTAGTCATAAACCAAATAATGTGACAGGAGAAATTTTGACCTGATGACCAAAGTGACTAAAATCCATCCTGAGGGGAAAACGAATGAATCAAAGAGTTGTTCGACATTTCAGTCTGGACCAAAGTGGTGGACCGGCTGACTGGCCATCTGCCATGCTGCTAACACGGCTAAAATAGCTTCTTATATATGCTTATATATAGAATATTGCTGGTTATTTTGGTGTCAGTGTGTGTTTATAATATATTGATAATAAGATATAGTTTTATATTTCTCATGAATCACCTTGTACTTGCAGTGTAGGACAGATGGAGGTAAATCGGGAGAATTGTAGCAAAGCTGTGCACAGCCACAAATAAGGCCTGGCTATATGTGTCTATGTGCGTGTCTGTGCATGTTTGCACAAATCGATACGGCTGGTATCACCCCCCTGAGTCTCTCTCTCCCTTGCACTTAGAAATAAAGTAGAGAAAGCAGACCTAAAGCCAGACATACGAGTGGGATTAACAACAGGCACTTATTTGGGAGAAAACCTAAAGATAGAGGGATTTTCAACACTTTATAACTATTTTGTAGTGAATGTGTACAGCAGGTACTGTCAGGTAAAAGGTCAGAATCAATCAATCCAATGTTCTCTGCCAACCTGCCTCAAATTGCCTATTGACTCGGAGTAACGCTCTCCAAACTGGAGGATTAGATGCATGTTGACAACTTTAATGCTACAGTGGATCCTTTCTGGAGAGGTATCTATATGCTGTTATTGGCTATCTCAGGGAGTTTGTGTTGATGTAACTTACTGAGCCTGAGCTGTTCATCTCACTCCTTCCTGCGCTATCTCCCCCTCTATAACGTTCTCTCATGCATTGGCTGCAAATGTGAGTGAGTGAGGCGATGGTGGTTGTGGAGCTGAATGCCAAACATGCTCATGTATACCGGAAAACACCTTTGACTTATCTCGATCTGTACCTGTCTGCTCTCTGCATGAACTGTCAGCTCGGTATATGTAAGTGTGTGTGTGTGGGGGGGGGTACTGTGCAAAAAGGGGCTGTAGGTTGCCTTGTTGCCGTCCATTGAGTTCACATATAGCATGTTGAACAGGAAATACTGCATCTTTGATATGCTGATGAGAATCTTTTATTTTGTGTGTGTGTGTGTGTGTGTGTGTGTGTGTGTGTGTGTGTGTGTGCGGGTGTGTGTGTGTTTGTGCTTGAGAGGAGAAGGGAGATGCTTCAGATGTGCTGTCCTTTCATTCCAGAGTCCTTCTTTGAGGTAAGAGGATTCCATGGAAACCTAACATTTCATTGTGGCTTGCTGCAGATAAAGATTTAATTATCTGTGTTCTCCTTAAATCCCCATTCAATTTTTTTTAACAGGGATGAAAGATTGTGTCTGTGGCGCCTGAGGAGCTCTGTACCCCGCTGTCTGGTAATATCTGAAATGAATTCCTCCAGCCGTCTCAGTTGTGCCTAAACAATTCAAGGGCAGTCTAAGACCCTCAAATTGAGAATTTACTGAAAGGCCTTTGTACCACAGCCAGCGATAGTGTTTTTGTTAAGCATAATTCCATTTATCATTACTGTGTCCTAGCACAAACTGGTTTGTATTGCCCAGACAACAAACTATATGTGACGCTCAATCAACAAGGGTTGTTTCACGTAAATGGAAGTAGATTGTGGCCCAGCATTAGAGAAAAAAGAAAGTGGAACATAGTTCTTTGAAGTGAAAGTAGAGGACTTCCCTTCCACAAAGACGGATCTTAAAGAACAGAAGGCATGGTGGGAATGAAAGGTGAAAACAGAGGACTCTAAGGTTTCTTGATCCTTGTGCATGAATACTTCATTCCTTCCAGGCGGGGCTTGCTCCATAATTTAACAGTATCCAGACCAGAGCTTCACACCCACACAATGTATTTCACACACGCACACACACACCCAGGACACTGTGTGATTGGCCCTGTGACCCGGCCATGTGCATGACTTTCTCGGGATGTTCTATGCTGCTTTCTAAAAACATTTCATCTGCCAGCCAATGAGTACCGGCACGTACAGATTACTAAAGTTGGTTGGTCAGATCCATTTTATTGTATTTTAGTTTAACGGCCCCCTGGGCCAGCGGCCTCTTTTCTTGCTGATTATTCTGATTTCCTATCTTCCATTATTAAGCAGGACAGAGTGATTATTGTTGGTGATTTAATTATTCATGTGGTTGATGATAAAATGCTTCTGAATTTGTAAATATCACTGAATCTTTTAATTGTACTAAGCATGTCTCGGGTCCTACGCACAGCAAGGGACATACGCTGGATCATGTTTTTCTCATGGTATGAACATTAATAATGTATTTGTTAGAGATCACATATGCATTGCAGTTGGTCTTGGACAAAGTAAAAGCAGAGAAACTCCCTCTGTTGATACATCCCGTGGATGCATGACGCCATTTGCAGCTTGAGGCGTGTCTGTTGAGCTGAGCTGAGCGTTTATGGAAAGCGACCCAGCTCCAAGTCCATCGCCTGCATCTTACAGAGCTCTTAGTAGACCTGAGTGAAGTCATCAAGGATGCTAGAGCCTCTTATTTTACTCATCTGATATCTGGCTGTAAAACCAATCCTAAAGCTCTGTTTGAGACTAGTAACAACGTTGTTTCCCCTGATGAATGCGTCCTTGTGTTTTCACATGTTGACTGACTTTAGGTTAGAGCTGTCAGGCCCCCCTGTCAGTCTGGCTTTCGTAAAAACCATTCAACTGAGACTCACCTCCTTAAGGTCTCTAATGATATTGTGATTGCTGCTGATGGGGGTAACTGGTCTGTGCTGGTCCTGGTCCATCTCAGTGCAGCGTTTGATACTGCACTCTCAATGATAGACTGAAAACAACTGTGGGCATCACTGGATCAGCTCTGGACTGGTTCTCTTCCCATCTTTCATCAGGAGTTTTACTGTGTGTCCATAGGAACATATATGTCAGACTATGCTCCTCTATCCTGTGGTGGGCCCCAAGGTCCTGTGCTTGGCCCCCTGCTGTTTAATCTGCAAATGCTTCCTCCTGGAAAGATTATTGGTGGTGTTGAAGAAATATCCTACCATTGTTGTGCTGATGACGTCCAATTCCATTTCTCTTTTAGCCCTGATAGGCTAGACAAACTGTCCTTCCTGTACACTTGTTTGTCCTCCCTTACCAAATGGATGGCTTTCAATTTTTTGCAATTAAATTCAGACAAAACTGAGGTGATGATTTGTGCCCCAGACAGCAGTACCCCTAAGATGAATCAGGCCATTGGAGCTATATCCCTCTCTGACTGTAATGTCATTTTTGACAAATCTTTAAGAGTTTTAAGAGTCATGTGAAGTCTGTGGTTCGGTCCTGTTTTTTCCATTCAGAAACATTGCTAAGATCAGATCTGTGGTCTCTAAAAAAGTGATGGAGATGCTTGTTCGTGCTTTTATTTCTTCACGTTTGGATTATTGCAATGTTCTCTACACTTGTTAAAACAAATCACCCGTGGAAAAACTGCACGTTGTACAGAAGCAGCAGCAAGACGTTAGTCTAAGACCAGCAGGAGATCCACATTAATCCGGGGCTTAAGGCTCTTCATTGGCTACCAGTAGGTTTTAGTGTAGACTTTCAAATTTTAAGGTAGAGCTCCCTCTTCCATCCAGGATCCAATGCACTCCCACTCTCCTGGTCGCTCTCTGAGGTCTTCAGGCCGAGACCTTCTAACTGTCCCCAGAACCCGTTTTAAAACCAGAGGTGATCGAGCCTCATCTGTGGCGGCTCCAAGGCTCTGGAACTCTCTCCCTTTAGCTTTGAGAGCTTTGGATTCTGTGGAGGCTTTTAAAAACACCTGAAGACACATCTCTTTAGACAAGCTTTGAACTAGCAACACGGCTCATTATCCTATGTGTTGCTTATTGTCTGTGAAAGGTGCGTTATAGATAAAGTTGACTTACTTACTTACTCACTCACACACACAAACACGCACCAAACACACAGGTAGTGCGTCTCACTATCTTTGTGGGGACCTGTCATTGACATAATGCATTCCCTAGCCCCTTACCCTCACCTTAACCCTCACAACTAAATTCCTATCCTTAACCCTTACCCTCAGCCTAACCTTAACATCAATCTAATCCTAATCCTAAAACAAAGTCTTAACCCTCAAACAGCCCTTTAAAGTTGTGGGATCCAGCATTTTGGCCCCACAAAGTTGGCAGGACCCCACAAGTGTGCTGCATTCCAGTTTTTTGGATCCCACGGATGTTGTTAAACAAGAACACACACACACACACACACACACACACACACACCGATCAGCAAAGGGACAACAACAAGGCCGTCAAATGACCCTTTTAGACAGTAATAAAGTGTCTTCAAACCGGAGAAAATTACACAGGAAGTGACCAACACCAGAAAGTGCTGCACTTTGGGTGCTTCTGCAAATTTCAACACTTTCAACAGCTAAAGGAGTCAACACATTCGGCGGCACTCTATGTAGAAAAGAGGAGAGATCCATCTAAGGCAAGCAAAAATCCTAAAAGGGAGAGGGACGAATTCACTCAGAGATGAAGGTAAATTTGAGCTCAGGAGCCTTCACGTTAACATCTGGCTAAAGGACGAGAGGGGATTGAAATATGACTCAAAGTTAAAGATTTCAGCTTTAAGCTTTAAAACAAGGCAAAAAAGAGCTTTAATAAAGCAAACAGCAGCTGTGATTTAGTGCGGCCAACCTGACTTGTCACAGAGGCAATCATTCTAATAGAACTGCTCTGATTTATCCCCGAGACTCTCCACAATGGAGACCGTAATGGGCTTTATTCATATTTTTATTTTATGAAACACGATGAAAGGGGTCATGGCTGCCATTAAGTGGATTAATGGTATGTGTTGGGTAAAGAAGAAGCAATAAAGTCTTAAAAGTTAATGCTGTCATCTGCGGACTGCTGTCCTGATGGAGTGGGAGGGGCCCCGCACAGCTAATAGACATAATTCAGCCAGGTAATGTTGGATCACTGGGAGACAAGATGGATATCACTTGGCAATGTTGTGGGGCGTGTCGTTGTGTGCTGGCACATTTACGCAGGTTATTTATGCTCCATAATGAAGAGCATAATGAAAATTGGACACAACCATAAATACGAGCAGGGAAAGCATAATGTGGAGGGATAATCATCGGTGCAATTAAGGTGTCGTACACATGCAGTGTGAGCTTGGCCTTCTCTGACTTTCTCCTCTTCCTTTCACCAAGGCTGTATTTTATCTTGAAACATCACATTTAATCAGCCGGTGGATGTCAGCCTAAATCCCCTGGTTTTGCACAAGGAGGCTGGCATTTTAAATATGTTAATGCCAAAGCAATAAAGCCTTTGGTGGATCTATCTCTGATGTTATTGACAACTACTGTTCCATTGTTAGTGTGGTATTTCTCTGTCTTAATTGGAGTGCGGATGGGTCTCCGTGGACGCTCTTTCTCACTGTGTGTGTACTGTATGTGGGAGCATGAAAGTAAAGGAACACTGAATGCTCATTTTGGTGCTCTGTCAGAACTGTCAGTCTATGAGAGAGAGAGAGGTGTGGGGGCAGGGAGGGAGAGAAAGTCAGGTCAGGAGATCTTGAAGGGAGAGAGATAGAGACAGATGAGAAGGGGAGTCTGGGAGCTGAAGTGACCCTGCGGACCAGATGCTGATAAACTGCCATCACTGAGCGCTCTGTCAGCTCCGACTCTCATCTGTCACTGTCATCCTGCTGCCTTTCACCCTTTTGTCCTCCTCCTCCTCCTCGTTCTCTGCCTTCACCTCCTCAGCATCATCCTTTTCCCCTACCTGCTTCCTGCGTTTGCGTCCCTTTTCTTGTTCCTGTTATTTACACACATCTATACGTTAATATCATTTGTCTGTTTCTACTCACACAGCTTCTTTACTCCTGTGAAGATTTATTTACTTACCTTTGGATCTTCTTCTCCTTTGTTATTTCTTTTTAAATACATTGAATGTTTCACAGTAAGCATGCCCAGCTCATTATTTTTGACAGACTCAGACAAGGATGGATGCTTTTCACTGAATATTTGGAATTGGTTGCTAGGTGCCAACCAACGGTGGATTTGTGTTCGTATGAGAAAGAAGTCAAATGGGTTTGGGAGGATGCAGTTTCTTTGAATATGTTATGAGTAGTTACATGTGGCCATGTCAGAGAGAGAGAACTAAGTCAACTTTCAATACAAAGCCTGTATTGACTATAAGCTATGAGATGATGAGTTATGACTTAGTGCACTTGTGTATTCTGATACATGCAGAGCTGTGAGGATTAGGTAGCATATCCAGGTGGGGGAGGTCCTGCACATACAGTTCTTTCACTACTGTCCCCTGACCCGTAATCCCTGGCATTAGCAGATTAATAGCGTCTGGCTGGGTGTTCCTGTGTGTATTAAGTGTCATTTTAAAGCAAGCCTGAGGTGCCATCCCTACAGCCATATCCCTACATCGTTCTTTCAAGCAACCATCTGATATCATGTGACAAGGATGATAGAGTACAGAAGACTAAGATTTTCTTCTTAAGCTTGACTGTATGCTGCAGTGTGTATGGGATGCAGTGCAACTCCAAGATGTTAAATATTTTACACAACATCTGACAAATCTTTGATATTTAATATCAATGTCAAATCAGTTATCTTTCTTTTTCTTATAACAGCACAGAAGCACAACAATCCCAGATGGTGAGTCAATTTTGCTCACACACTGGAGCCATCTATCCTTCAGGGTAAAAGTCAAAAATGGGACGGAGAATGTTGTGTCCTTGCTTGGCAGTAAGGGTTGGGCACAAATCCCCCAGCTTCATCTGTCTAATAGCAACTACCCTGGCTGTCCCACCCAGGCTGGGACAGCCACTCACAGGCTCAGATGACTTTGTTTTGTCCCTGTCTGAGGAAGCCCAACTGATTGGGACTGTGTATCTGTGTTTATGTGTGTGTGTCTGTGTGTGTGTGTGTGTGCATCTTGAAAATAGAGCCACATAGACATTGATTTTGGTTTGGTGGAACAGATCAAATTGTCCCCTCATGCTTTTACCCACATTTCCATGGCAGAGTGTGTATATGTGTGTGTATTTTAAATGTGTCCATGTCTGTGTGCGAGGATTGTGTGTGTGTGTGTGCGCACACAACATGGCATCCTGATTCTTGGGCCAAAACGTCATTTTGCGCCTGTCACATTCTGTTAAGTGTAGCTCACACTCCTTCCTTAATTCCCCACGTTCCCCTGTCGCCTCAGACGTCAATCCAGACGCTCATAAACAGCATTTCTCAAAATGGCAACTGATTCATTACACCCCAGCACACACAGAGAAAGGAGAATACAACCACCTCCACACACACACACACACACACACAGCAGATCCTGATATAGTGCCAAAACTGAAGCTTAAGTTCTCTGAGCAGCGACCCATCTTCCTAACGCTTTCTGTCTACCAGGACCTCAACATATTCTGGTAGACACTCATATTCCAGGTCGTTTGCATTTCTATAAACCAATTACAATCATCTTGGGCTATTAAATTAGCTGGATACATGAATATTAATTTGCTCTTACACTGTAAAACTGAATTTAGTTGTAATCAAACTTTTTTGTGGTCACTCCTTATTCTTTCATGTTATGTTAAAATCCATATTCATCACTAAATCTCATTAGATGTTTGTATAATCAGCTTAAGTATGCACGAAGCTTAGAAGTATAATCATAGACTGGGAACTAATAACTCTGGCGTAAAGCATAGGGGTCTAATCATAGACTAAAAACTAATAACTCCGGCATAAAGCATAGGGGTCTAATCATAGACTAAAAACTAATAACTCTGGCGTAAAGCATAGAGGTATAATCATAGACTGGAAACTAACAACTCTGGCATAAAGCTTAGAGGTATAAGTCATAGACTGGAAACTAATAACTCTGGCATAAAGCATAGAAGTATAATCATAGACTGGAAACTAATAACTCTGGCATAAAGCTTAGAGGTATAAGTCATGAGATATGGGTGGCAGGGCACCTTTAATATTAACGATAACAAAACTGTTGGTGCGTTCACATGATACAAGCCAAACAGTTGCTAGTAGCCAAGGAGGACACAACATGCTTATTTTGGTAACTGTAACTCAAAAGTAATGCAAAAAATAATGGGAAGCATTACACCTCAGAGACAGTGACATTGTAATATAACTAATCACTCTCAGTCTACAGTAACTAGTAATCTCTGATGTATTACATTTAAGAAACTTGCCCACCACTGGCGTTAACCACACTTTAAAGTCAAGTACATTTTGAATCCATCCATCCGTCATCTATACCCACTTATTCTTTGCAATGTCCCAGGTGGCTAGAGTCTATCTCAGCTCAAATTAGGTGACAGGCAAGGTCAGTTTTATATATATATCACCCGAAATCACAAAGCACAATTTTTGCCTTGGAGGGCTTTTCAATCCGTACAACATATGAGACCCTCTATTCTTAGACCTGGCCCTTTCTTTGAACTGGGTCGGAGGAATAAGGTTCCACATACTTTTCAAAGGGAATAGTTCATCAGTAGCCATGAAGGATTACTGGTAAAGCAGCCTTTCTGTCAGGAAATATCAGAAGTACAGGTAATAACAATATGTTACAGGCTGGTGGAAAACTACTAAAATATAAAGTTCAGTCCCACTTAGCTCCTTCAAACGTCCACATGTAGGCTACTACTGCAGCAAGGGTCAAGCCCGCCATTCTGAGCTGAGTGGCACTCAGCAGCCCTCAACGAAGGAAAAAGGTGATCCTGAGGGACCCCCTCCTCAGTCAAAGTTTATCAGGTCCATCTCAACTTAAATCCCACTACATCCTAGAAAAGGGTCAACAAGTTACAGGCCTGAAAGCAAGTTGTTGGTTTTGGTCATTATGTCACAGTGAATGTTCTTTTTCTGTGTTTGGTAGTTTTAGCTGTGCAGTCTACGGATCACACAATTGTGGTTGCGATGTGTGTCTGTGTGTGTGTCCGTGTGTGTTGCAAAGGAATTCCTCTGAAAGAAGCGTGTACTGCATCCCTTCATTCATTCTTATATAAGGGAGTGTCAGGCAGTTGCATCATCTTCTTTAATATGGACTCCAGACTGTACAGAACTCAGCTGCAAGGCTTAGAATCAGAAACAAGGTCACACTACTCCTGTTTTACACTGGATTATACCATTTCACTGATCACTTTAAAGGCTCTTCATGGCCTCGCACCCTGCTATCTTTGCCCCCCTAGTACCCTACACGCGAGTACGCACTAGGAGATCCTCAGGCAGAGGTCTTTTATCTGTTCCAGGGGCCCGGCTCAAAACTAACATGGAGAGAGTGTTTTCAATCAGGACCCCGAGGCACTGGAGCAGTCTGCCTGAGGATATCAGGTCAGCTGAGTCAGTGGTCTCCTTTAAGTCCCTTCTTGTGCTTTTGTTGAAGAGCATTTTGAAACACCTCTGAACTCTTTTATTTCTTTTATGAGTGTTTTTTACACTGTACAGGGTTTTATACACCACAAGTTTTTTGTTTTCTTTAAAGGTCCCATGGCATGAAAACAAACTAAAAATTAACATGAGTCCCCCAGCCTGTCAATGGCCCCCAATTGGCTAGGAATGGTGATAGGTATAAACCGAGCCCTGGGTATCCTGCTCTGTCTTTGAGAAAATGAAAGCTTAGATGGGCCGATCTGAAATATTGCCCCTTATGATGTCATAAGGAGCAAGGTTACCTCCCCTTTCTCTGCTTTTTGGCCTGCCCATAAGAAAAAGGGAGGCATCATGATACAGTATTAGGGACCACTAAGGTCTATATAAAGAGACTTCAGATGCAGTATTAGGGACCACTAAGGTCTAAATAAAGAGACTTCAGATACAGTATTAGGGGACCACTAAGGTCTATATAAAAGAGACTTTAGATACAGTATTAGGGACCATTAAGGTCTATATAAAGAGATTTCAGATACAATATTAGGGGACCACTAAGGTCTATATAAAAGAGACTTTAGATACAGTATTAGGGACCACTAAGGTCTATATAAAGAGACTTCAGATACAGTATTAGGGGACCACTAAGGTCTATATAAAAGAGACTTCAGATACAGTATTAGGGACCACTAAGGTCTATATAAAGAGACTTCAGATACAGTATTAGGGACCACTAAGGTCTATATAAAAGAGACTTCAGATACAGTATTAGGGACCACTAAGATCTATATAAGGAGACTTCAGATACAGTACTAGGGACCACTAAGGTCTATATAAAGAGACTTCAGATACAGTACTAGGGACCACTGAGATCTATATGAAGACTTCTAAACTCATCATGAAATAGTACCTTTAAAACTTGATGATTTTGTGACTTGTCTGTTTTACTTTCTTGTTTTGTAAAGCACTTTGTAATGTGGATTTTGAAATGGACTCTATAAATAAAGATGATTATTAATATTCTTATAAGAGTAATTCATGCGTTAAGGCAGGATGCAACCATATGCTAAGCCACTTTCCAAACCTGAATGAAAAAGCAAAGGGAGACCATGAAGACACAGAGTTTAGGGGTCAGATGAGCTTCTGCCCACTGCTGGGTAAACGTACGTGAGAGAGACAAGACATTTATAAAGCACTTCCACACCAGCGCCCTGAGCCAGAGGAAGATGAAGAGGGGGACTGTCCATGGGAGATCTGGCTCCACTCATTCTTGAGGGTTTCTGTTTTACCCACAGGGAAGTGGGACAATGATTACTGTGAAGCACTTTCCTTGCTATACTACTAAGAATAATGTGTCACTTTTAAGTAGTTCAGAGCTCAGCAGTCAATGGAATCTGGTTAGTCCTAAACTGGCTTGCACCAGCTTTTTGTTCTTCCATCATAGAGTTACTGTGTGGTTCTTAGTGGATACGAGCTAGTTTTAAACAAGTGGAAATCAGGTTACATCATTAAAATTAAGATAAGACTCTAGTTATCCAATCAGAAGCAAGCAGCTCTGTAAAGCTGGAGTTATGCTCGCGGAGGTAGTAGACTGAAGTTCACACTGGTGCGTTGGTGTGTGCGTTGGTGTGTGCGTCGAACAGCTACACGCCCCACCGTGGCCACAGTGTGCTAACTCTGTCTCGTTTGGTGTTGGGTGGGGAGCGGACAGCGGGCCGGTCGGAGCCGAAACAACCACAGCCGCAAACACGCTCGATTAGAGCGGGGAGGACAGATGAACACGAGTCAAAAATCTGGGATGATGAAACTTGAAAATATGAAAGCAAAATGGAGAGTTGTGCAGGAGAAGGGCGATGTTGTGACTGCAGAATAAACAAAGTAGTTCGCATGTATTTTAAGCCATTTATAATAAGAGCTTATAAGTCAAGTGTCCTGATTCATTTACTAAGAGGAACTTTTCATATTAATCTGTGCTACTGGAGGGCATAAACTCCTTCCAATGGCCTGTGTTTTCTGATAGCGATACATGAGCCTATGCCAGGACTGAGGATAAACTAAACATATTTTTTGTGGTTTGTTAATATTATGATGACACACCGCTATAAACATCAACAAATGCTTCAAGGATTTAGAGGTAATCATATCCTTATTGTTGATAAAGATGCATGACATCTGAAGTTCCCTCAAGCCTCAAGCGGCACACAAAGTACACATAAAGTTCTCACTGATCTTTAATCAATTCCTCCTGCAGTAAGCTACAGAAGTAGGGGGCGGATGGCGCTGCGCTGCACAAGACTTCAGAAGAGGCTTTTAATGTCTGACATATTTACTTTTGAAAATGGACTTCTGTGAATGATTCCTTCATTGGGATTTCCAGCTGTATGCTCTCTGGAAATATGTAGGGGAATACTGAGTGGTTTCTGCACCATAAAACTCAGCTTTTGTTTGAAAAAAATTGAATATGGTGTTTCAGGTCATTTCCATGTTTTATAACCTTTTCTTGTTTAAAGTGCAAGCTCGGTTTTATGGCAGAGGGAGGAGATACCAAACAACTGATTTACATATTGGGTTTTTATAAGGTCAGATGTGCGATCCATGGTAGAGCATGGTGAGCAGACCAGAGAAGCGTTAATATTTACAGGAACCAGAATGATGCCAAATATGATACATGAACAATACATTAGCAGTAGAAACCTGTTTTCTGGTGCATCGAGAAACGCTAATGAGGATTGTTCGATAAGTCTCAGACACGACCGTATGTTCACCATCAGATTGATTTTCTTTTTTTCTATCATGGGAAACAGAAATTCCCAATTCCACTAACAGATTGCTGTAAAGGTTGCTGGCAATTGATTGCAGCATTCCCAACAACATTTAATCCATGTATCCTGCATAAATCATACACTGACCTTGAACGTTGCTCAAGCCAAACGCTCCGTCTCCATTAAATCTGTGAATTTTAATTAACATTGCTGGCTGGTCCAGTATTAGTTTCTGTGGCCATATGCTCATCTCCCTCAGCTTCACAACAGCTGAATCAGTGGTTGTCTCTTTTAACCAGAAAACACAATATGACAGCATTTGGCGAGGCCTGTTTTCTCATCTTAATGCCACTGTTGGTGCCAACGCGTCCTGTGCTGTGTGACGAGTTGGAGCGAAGCGGCAGCAGGTGGCAGTGTTGCTCTTCTGCAGTTCTCTGCCAAGGCCCAACATTGATTAATTAGTTTATAGAATGTTGTGTAGACTAGGGTGTATTGGCTCTCGTCCGCTTTGGCTCTCCACCTCTGCTCGCAGACTGATTAACAGATAAATGGATCACCATAGAGTATTCAAATGAGTGGTGGAATCAATATCTATTATCCAGTATTGGCCTCAGAAAAGAGACAAGAATCTCTTTTTCTCCTTATTTCAACCCCCTATTCCTGAACCTGTAGCAGTTATACTTTAACACATCATTTTATAAAAACATTTTGTTTTATTCCCTCTAATATTTTCAATAGGCCAATGTGAACTGTTTGGACAAATCAAGGCTTATTAATATTGAATGAAAAAACACAGAAAAAGTCTATTTTTAAAAGTAGTTATATGTGAGGTGATGGAAAACCTTTCAAGCTTTACTAAATTGCCAATGGTTGTTAAGCATATTGTTAATTTCAATGTAAATTAATTTCCTTTCATTTCAATTTTGTAAGGTCACATAACTTTGAATAGCTTTGCGAGAGTCCACCATTATCATTAAATGTGTGCTGATTGGGACTGGCCTCGACTGAACAGTTTATGTGCTCGAAATAGAACAGGGAATGGTGGGTGCAAACCTTCTGGGAAAAGGATAAGAAGAATCCTCTCTTTTTAATGAATCAATTGTGTTTCCTGCAAAAGAAATTAATTACATGCCTAAATATCAGTTATTGAAATGAGACAAAAGAGTTAAACACTCAGCAATCAGTCCAGCTAGAAAGGCACTTCATTTGCCACATAAATGAAATGCTGAATGAAACATCATTAATTAGCAAGGACAAAAAGAAGACGTTTGAAGGATACAGCGAAGAGTAAAGTGCTCTCGAGTTGAGGAACTTTTGGATCAAAAGAAACATCCATTAACATCTCCATCAACAATGGTTATAAATACAGAAGACAACAGAAGTTTATGAGGTAGTAGATAAGAGTTGATTAAAGGGTCATCGGGTTTAGTTGTTCATTATCAAAATCGGTGTGTCACCCGTTCACAAACTGAACATTGTCCTCCACCAGCTGGTCCGAGTATTCCTATTGGCTTAACATTTTTACATTTCCATTTGCATGAGCTGGCGTAGACGCTCCATGTGCATGCTCCAACTTGAACTACGTGAGCCGGTGAAGGACATACAGGACGTACTGCTCCGCCTTTCACGTTCACGATGTCACATGATGAACTCACAGGTGCTAACGCTGCTAACGGGGACCGTCTCTTCCCGGCCTCGGCACGTAAAGGAAAAAGGAAACCTGGAGAATCTCATGTATTCAAATCCAAATGTCAGGAACAGGAGTCTTCTCCTTCACCCAGAAAAATATCAAGGAGATTGAAAATAGCAAAAGACTGGCTTTTTGAAGCAAGAAGGACACCGTAGCTGCAATACGTACTTTGAACTGCGTAGTGCGAGAAAGTTGTTGGCCATATATGATCTCAACGCTAGATTGGAGAAATTCCTTCACATTGGACCTTTACGTGATGTTGGCTGTAGAGGCATGCATCATCTCGACATCGCTCCATCAGATGTTGCCCTCCTGTGTACGGTTTCTGTTTTAAAAACAGTTTCTTCTGTCTGAATGGGATGGGATGAAGATGTTAGGATTCTGTGAGAAACATGGACTGCTGAGTTTATCCCTTCTTCTCTAAGGAGGAAAAAACACATATATTATGACAGATACCAGAACTCTGTTTTCCCTTCGTCCCCTGACAACGTGTTCTGCATTTTATTTATAAAACTCTCTCCAGTGTTGCAGCAGGACTGGAGACTCTACACGTCCAGTTCTTCAGCTGGATTGTTGAATAATTGCTGAAGCACCATTTGTAGTAGCGGAGCAGAGTGCTCTCTGAAACCTGGAGTCTAACTCTTAGACAAGCTTTTTGAAGAGACCCACGCCATAAAGGTCATCACTAATTCAACACTGCACCCTGACCAAGCAACAAAAAAAGTCCCAGAGTAAGAAAAGAAGTCTTCTGTTTAACATATTTAATACCAGCCGCGTGTGTGGATCTAATCACACCCATTCTCTTTGAAACCCTAGAAAATGGTAATTAAATTTTCATGGTGTGAATTAGAATCCTAATTTGGAAATGTGAGATCAAAAGAAACAATTTCAATAGCTGGCTAGTGGAAGTAATCCTTCGTGGCCGAGGACAAGAGGCTGTGGTGTTCCAGACATCCCCAGTGGCAGCTTCACAGCAGAAAGCAACGAGGGACTCACCAGGTTTTGTTGAAACACATTAATAAACCATGTACTTATTTAACCATAACAACATTCATAGGAGGAATGAGTCATGCTTATTTATTTCACATTATTTATTTTTATAAAATGGCCTGCTTTTTAAAATAACTCACTTCTGCATTCCTAGGCTGGTCGAAGCACATCCCCACAGGATGTAGTGCATGTTGGACTACCAGCTGAATGAGCTGGACCCTGGTTCAGTACAGTGCAGGAGGAGTGGGTCGGGATCAGTTCTGCATGCTGGATGAAAGGTCGGCGAGGTTGGGAATCACGGAGGAATCCTAATCAGGTCTTGTTGCATCTCTAATTAATTACAGCCCAGAGGGTAAGAGATCATACAGAGACCTACAAGCTACACCCACCCACACACACACCCACCCACACACACACACAAACACACAAACAGGGGAAATTGTATCCTTGGATTGTCTAATTGCCGTGCACAGCATCAGTCTGCATCAGTCTGTCATGTTGAAAAACCTAACTTAACCTTATATTCTACCACTTCCCCCAGCTTGCTGCCTCAGTCAGACATTTCTTGTAGGCTATTTCCAGATAATGACTTTTGATCTCCAGAGCACTTGCCTGGACGTGTTCTATGTGTGGGCAGCAGCAAGACAGGAAAAGTGTGCACATGAGAAATCGCGAGAGTCACTGTTGCTGCATGACAGGGATCAATTCAGAAATCAATGTCACTATGTTTCTCTGTGATTTTCATTGGGTAAAATATTGAGGCCAGAACAAAACTGACACTTATACTTGACATTTTAAAAATAGTTTTTCGACATTTACTTTAACTCTGTCATAGATGCCATGGAAATGTTTCAACCTGATGTCACATTTAACATTTTAATAATACAATAAATACACCATCAGACAGTAAAATGGATCCAGCATGGACACCACCAGCACCTCTTTAAAGGAGGATAGTTCTAAAAGAAACTTTGAGAAAAGGGTCTGAGAGTTAAAGAGGACATCAACGCCACGCCATGTTGCCCACTTGGCGACATTCTCACTAGATTTAGCAACTTTTAAGATCCTCTTAGCGAGTTTATTTCTAAAAAGCAGCTAGAGACAAAATTATATGCAATATATGAAAGATATATTACATTTAAATAGATGTAATATTCATACTATATATATTGTATATAGTAAACATGACTCCTTAAAAATACCATCTACAGTGCCATGTACTGTATGTTCCAGCCCTGCACAAAAGTCTAAACTCTACAATATAAAACAATGGCACATGACAGCCTGCCCCATTTTTAACAAAGAGTTGTCAGAAAGCTCATTGTTTGTTGTACGTGTGTTTGTGGCAGCGGCATTAGAAAGGCCAGTGTGTGTGGGAGCTCTGATTAGCAGTGGAGAGGCCAGCCAGAGGCTTCTAGGGCCGCTCTGTCCGCAAACACTGAGAAGAGCAAGGGCAAGCCAAAGCAGGGGATCGGGGGGGGGGGTGAATGAGTGCGTGTGCATGCATAATGTATTATTTTTATAAATTTGACAGCGATGAGTAAAAATTTGCTGACTCAATTTCTGGAAGTCACGTACAGATCATCATTTGCTGTAAATCCGTGATCTTTGACTGTCCATGAGATAAAAAAAACACAGATCAAAAAGAAATTACGGTGACAAACCGTTGACTATTCACTATGAATATGTTAACCTTGAGTTTAACATTTTTGCTAATGTGCTTAGTAGGTGAAAAACACTGACTTGACTTCAATAATGCCAAGTTCTCAAACTCATACTGATGCAGAGTACATATTTTCCTTATCGATTAGGGAGCAAATCCTCCACTGAAGACAAACAGGACTTTAGTATTCATGGGGGCACGTGTGCCTCTCACTATGTTAATAATGCTGTCTTCAGACAAGCTCAGGCTGTAATGAGGATTTGAGAATTCAAATCACAGTCTGCAACATATGTCAATGCAAAGGGCATGAAAGGAAAATATATAGAGAGGAAAATGGAGAGGTCTGAGCCCTACTGCTATTTACTACTTGTCAACATATCAATTCAATTCCCTCCACTTTTTAAAATGCACTTGCAATCTTTATTCTTTAAATGTCTATTCCAGTTTCTCTGTGCGGCTTTTTAACTGTGTTTTCTTACAATGAGACCCAATCTCTGCTTTAACTATGTTTAATAAATGTTTAATAGGATGGGTACATGAGAGTCAATGTACTTCAGCCTGCGTGCTCTCTGTGTATTGAACAGTGAGTGTTTATGGAAATGAGAGCTGGCTCTCCTTCTGGTCTGGTCTCAATGGATGCTATTTATTCACATGAAAAAGAGAGAATTTAAAAAGAAATTGTTTTAAAACCGAGTCAGACGCTCGTGTGAATTGGGATTATGATGCTAGTATGTTACTGTGGGAGGGGAGGGGGGGCACCCGGGCAGCTGAAGTGCATTTCCTCACACTCCATATCATCATTCCACAAAAGACTACACGCTCCAGTGTTTATTTGCTACAATATGCCTAGCTCTCTGTTGAAGCTTCCCAATCTAGTCCTCTCTTTTACACTTCCACTTGTAAATAGTTACTTTGAAGAATGGACTTTGGGTCATTATAGCCAAAGCACTTGATTAATTAAGTAGTTAAAAGAGAAAGCGCAGAGCAATGGTTTGCTGCCTTTTGGTCAACACTTGTTTTCTGCTGTTTATTAAAAAGCATCCTTTGGGTGAGGAGACCTTCTAAATGGGGTTAGAGCTTGTTGAAAGCAGCATTTCGTGGTGAATAATTGGATTGCGGCTTTGAGCGCACGTGTGTGTTTAAATGTTGGGATCAAACAGCGCCTGGGGTGTGTTTACCTGAGAAAGCTCTACACCCCTGCTATCCTTCTTTTCTCCCTCCCACCGTCCATCGCTCCTCTCCTCCTCTCTAATCAGTCTGATAAAGGATATCCTCTGCAGTCCCCCAGCCGTAGCTCTGCAGCAACAGATTAGGCAGTCTGCACGTACGCACACACATCGTCTGCAGCGCGGAGACGGTGGGCCGCGGGACATGGCCAGACACAGCCAGATAGAATTACAGATGGACAGTGGTACGAGCGGAGGACTGCAGATGTAAAGTGCACCCACACAGACACACATATTGGTACCACTCAAGCTGTTTGTGGCACTAGAGCTCCTGATTTTCTAACCTCCTGGTGGCACTCGGAGGTCTCCAAACCCATTGTTCCCAAAATACACATGCCAACACTGCTGTCTCTGTGACAAACCTATCATGCTTTACTCGCAATGGCTTTTTTATAACTTCTCGGAACGGGCCAGGGCAGAATACTTCATAGCAGACTCTGCACAGGCTGTACTGTACGTTCATTAAAGGCACCAGCTCGCCGGGTTATGCTATTCTTTATCAAAACAATGAATGCAGGCATGTTCTTTGTGAGGTACTTATATTGGACAATGCTTGCTCACTCAAAATTCACTCTCTCGGTGTTGGCTCCCAAGTGAGACAAAGCTCTGTGAATCCGCTTGTGCATCATTTGGCCCTCATTTAGCCTTCCCTGTTGCTGAATGGAAGTTGTTACAAGCCCAGATTTTCCCAAGCAATCATTTTAAATCGCACCCTTTTATGACCAAACTTCCTACCCTGACAAACGAGACTGAGCAAGATGACATGCTTTATAATTACAGAAACGCTGTGCCCGATTCACCTCTCAGTGTGACTGTAGACAGCTTTAGATTTACAGCTGATGGAGTTATTTGAACACAAGTCAGTGGTGCCTTTAATGCGTATGGCTGTTTGTGTGGTGTGAGGCTGCAGGAAGGACTGATTCACAGCGTTGGCAGTGACTTCCTCCTTGACTGCTGGTTTATTTAAGCAATAAATACGCACCACAAGCGTTAAAAGTCAGAGGTTGTCATATTTAGAAAGTTACCTTGAGATAACGAGAAGGCAGGTTATTTGAGCTTAGCAAATACATCCGAGGACAAAGAGGGAAACCAAGCTGAGAAGGAAAGTTTCTGTTATGTATACTGGCAATATTGGAAATGTACAATTACAGAATCATGTTGAGAAAGGTTAAACCTTGGCAGGATCAGGAGGTCGCGTTTTTTTTGTTAGTGCGCCTGCATTTACACCTGCATGCGAATTCTCTTTAATAAGGTCCTGAACTTCATCAAGACACACAGCATGGGGCCATTCTCTGCTCCCAGAGAGCCACGCAGGGCCCCGGTGGCTGATGGGATTAGGGAACAAAGAGAACTGTTGGATTAGTTAGGATACGGCAGAGGTACCGGAGACTGGAAGGCAAACATTTTGTTTACCTTTTGTCCTTATTTTTTTTTTTCCATTTTCTCTCTGTTGTGTTGTGACTTCCCGTCGGGGAGCGGGCGGAGAGTGATATCTTGTTTGGCTCCTGACAGCACCACTTGGAGAGGAAAATGAAACGAGATGGTGATAACACAGAGACTCACACATTCACACTCACCTCCTGCTGGCCTGTCCACCCCACGCTGTTCATAGGGCAATTCAGGCCGGGCAATTTAGGGCCCAGTTAAAAGGGAAGGAAAAGCCCAAAATAGTGAGGCATGGTGAAAGAGAGGAACAGAGAGGGGGAAAAGAGACCTGGGGAGTGATTGGTAGAATGGTGAGGGACAGATGTAATTTTCAGACAACGGCAGGGAAGTGATGTTATTTTCTGGATTCAATTTGTGTGTGTGAGTGTTAGTGTGCGTGTCTGTGTGGTGTGTAATGGGGGGCAATGCAGATGCTAAAGTAGCACTTGGATGGCGGACTCATCAACTGAGAAACAAAACCTCTCCTTTTGGCACAAACATTGATGTAAGTTTTTGTGATATAATGGCCACCTTCAAAATAAAAGAGGAGTTTTCATCTTGTGTGTTAGGCTTAACTAGTTTTATTCACAAACACATTTGTCTTCAGACTCTATTAGATTAGCTTTCACTGAAAGACTGATGATTGTCAAGTAACTAATATTTCCTTTTTCTTCTTCTTGTTTTCATCTTAACAACCCCGGTGATAAAAACAACATGCACTGCAACTGTAATCTCCCGCAAATGAGCTTTACATTTTGGGAAGGACACAATTGATATCGCTATCAATGTGAATTGTGACTTTTATTCAGCTTTCTCTGTTGGACTTACCAAACTAATGTTGTGCAGGGACAACATAGTTTGATGCATTACGCTCCTGGCTGTCTTGGTAGACAATTAGTCTGACAGATGAATTAAAGAATACGAGGCCATTTTCCACAGGAGTGAATCCCTCCTGCCTAAGCACATATCCTTTTATAGGAGCGCCTATTTTCATATCAGAGGAAGGAGAAACATTAACATTTTAGCGTTTGGTAATTGAATGGTTTAATGGCAGCAATCTAAAAGTTAACCAAGGACATCTTTGTTTTGAATTTGAACTTTGAATGCAAACTTTAAATACAGTGACTCTGGAAAAAAAGTCATTTCAAAGAATAAGGCCGGCTATTGTTGTCTTAAATCCCATCACCAATGATTAAATGTAATCTACTAACAAGTATCGCCAGTGAAGCAAAAGTTGATATGGCTAATGTGTTGAATTTGAGCGTGATATTCACTCTCTGTTTTGGTCTCCATGAGGGAAACATAGTTTTTATCCCCTAAAGGCTTCTTAGAGCTGAGGGGAACCATTGGCATCACTAAATTGTCAAATGTTAAAACCTTGATCCCATCTGGAGACTCCTTGTCCACCCAGTTCCCTCTCCTTCAGTTATAAATCAGGATTTAAAGTGTCTCGTTTAATTCCTCCCTCTATAAATGTGGCCAATGAATTGATCTAAATAAAGCTGGTGATGTCATGTGGTCACCATGGCAGGGCCGTGTCCCGTTGTTAAACTGTCCTCTCACCTCATCCGTCTCTCATTATGCAGCAGGTTCGAGGGTGTCAGAAGGATGAGACTCTGCTAGTCGGACCTCCTGCTGGTCAATGCCAATTCATTATATAACTGAGTGGTTGATTTAATAAATCCTGTAGTCAGGGGTTACAGTGAAAGATGGATGTATTGCAAACCCCTTCATAATCTGCTCAGATAATTAGGTACTTTAAAAATAGGACCCTATCACCAATCTGGGATATATAACCAATAGTTTTAAAGGTGTAAACACACAGGTCATGACCTCATGAAATCCCAAAACCTATGCAGCTGAGCAGATTTTATTTGAGCATTCACCTGAAGATACGACAGCGTTTATTGGCTCCTCTCGTGCCCTCCTCGTCCTTGTGAATCTCAGCGGGACTGTTAGTGTCTTGATGGAAGGTTACCTCCTGGTATAAAACACTCAGCCTCTGCAACAACAACTTTATAGAACACCTGTGGGAGCGGGCTTTTATGAGCTCATCGGCTGCATGGTTTTACATTTTCCAGTTGGCAAAGTGACATATGCTGCAGGAAGCAAACAATGGGTCCTCGAGACACCTGAACCTCATGCACTGCATGACAATGATCAAAGTCATATGGTCCGTACCAAAATTATTTGACCTTTGATGACTTAAACAGAAGCACTTAAGGAAATCTCAATTTAGGAGAAATCAGGATTACACGTTCCAGTGTGGTGCCATCCCAACTTGTGAAGTTCCTCTCTGTTTTCTGTGAAGTTCAACCTTCAATGAAAACCAAGATTTTGGTGGAGCCGTAAACACGATAAGTTAACCCAAATACCTCAACACAGACAAAATGTGTTAAAGTGCTCATATTCTGCTCATTTTCAGGTTCATACTGTATTTAGAATAGATTTACATGGTTTTAATTAAAAAAAAAACACCATAGTTTTGTTGTCCTGCACATTACTGCAGCTCCTCTTTTTTCTCCCTGTGTGTTGAGCTCTTTGTTTTAGCTACAGAGTGAGACATCTCACTTCTGTTCCATCTTTGTTGGGAGTCGCAGATGCTCAGTAGCTAGGTAAGGACTACTAGCCAGTCAGAAAAGGAGAAAGCTTAACGTGGTTTAATGTACCTAAACAATGATCAATGATCAGGCTGCTGACCTGAATTAGACCTGTGTACCACTGTCTCTACTTACAGTACATAAGCATGAGTTTTTAAGATTAAAATTCCACCACAATCCCACTAAAACATTGCAATTTTACAAAGGAAGATACATTAAATTAGTTATCTTTAACCATGGGGCCATTCTCATGTAGAGTATTTGTTGATTCTGCATCAACGACAAATGCGTCATTATATTTCACCGTGATCGAAGTCAAAACGATGAGTCAACAGCAGTTATTCAAAGTGTTAACACTCAAATAGCACTCTTTTTTTTTAAATAACTACCCCCCATTTGCATGCATTTTGCATAACCCAGCTGGCAGAAGCTGACTGAGAAGAGCAGTAGTTATATATCTCCTTGTTGCAGAGCACCTCCATTCTTATGGGGGCAGTTGAAATTCTGCAGAAGCCAAGTTTTCATTTTCATGGCTGCATTTACATGCTGTCCTACCGTGGGCCCCCTGAGTTATATCAGTGGGCTTTATCACCTGAAATAAAGCAGAGATAAATGTTGCTGAGAAAGGGTAAAACTCACGCACTCTGCAGTATGAATGTTGTATTTTGTGTGTATGCAGTGTGTGTGTGTGTGTGTTATTTAATGCTCTAAATCTTGAGCCTGTATGTGTGTGTAAACTATGAGCATTCTGCAGACTTGGCTTCTCACGCCGTTTTTGCGGTTCTGCTGAGGATGCGCTTTCAGCTCAGGGCTGCAGGAGGTCACTGTCTGACAGAGCGTGCACACACTCACACACACACACACACACACACACACACACACACACACATACATGTATGCCCACGTCTGTTCCTTTCCTGACATTTGACACACATATGGATCCGGCTGCCAGTAAAAGAAGTCCATTCCCCTGGTGACATTTACCTGGGGTTACCAGAAATCCTTAGTTAAGGTCAGTTGTATAACTCCTGAATAGGGAGGGGGATAACAGACTTGATTCCATCTATACTCTTTCAGTGGCCTGTTTAGCTGGAGACTGTAGAGCAATGTGTGTGGGTACACCGAACAGCAGTGTCCTCTGGAATAGATCTTACACGTTTTGACGTGTAGAAGATGCAGAATCTTTAGAAACACACATATTATCCTCTTACAGAACTGTGATTATAACAATCTGAAACTTTAAAACAGTTCTGTATTCCCTCTATAAAGGCCCTGGATCCCAGACTTTATTCCTGTATGCGTTGGTAAACCTTTGAATTCCTCCTGAAAGGCTGACGCCGCTCCCTCTGAAAACACAACTCCAGAGAATGGCGAGGGAAATCAAAACGCTGTTCTCAGAAATATAGGCTAAATACAAACACAATTGTGTATGAGTTGTGTGTGTGTCTATATGTTTGCAGACAAAATGTAATAAGTACCAGTGGAGGGATTTAGAAGAGGTTAATGCACTAAGGCCTTTCTGAAAAATCTTCTTTCTCACTAAACGGCTATACAGCACATAGATAAGAAAGAAAGAAAATCACTCAATATGCCCTTTTTCATCCTACACACTTGATTTCTCGTAATGTTTCTACTTACAGAAGAGCCTAGGATTGAGTGTAGCTATGGTGCATACTAATAAGAAAGTGCGTGCACAAAAGAAACCCCAAAATTACAGTGCACTGATGCAAATGGATTCATCAGAAAGCCACCTCATTGGCTCACATAGAATCAGTTGACCGGAATAGACAGAAATATTCTGATCATGCACCACTGGCGTAAGTTATTTCTGTCTCTCTCCCCCTTCTCAGGGATCCGGGGCTCAGCTGACTGGACTGGAGTGTCCGTGCAGACTGCGGAGGATCACCAGTCCTTCAATGACACAACATGAAACAACCCTTGGACTTAATGCAACATCACAGCGCTAATTCAGTTTAACCATACCTGCGGGGGTAATTGACGAGCGTAGGCAGAGAAACAGTTTCACAAGTAAAATCCAATAAAGAAAATAGAAATGTAGCAATGATAAACTATGACTCTTAACAGCTTTGTCTAAAATTCATTTTCTTTACTGTGCTTGTTGACCACATATATGCACACATGCCTGCATCTACAAGTGGCTACAAATGCATGCAGCTCAGAGGAACAGAAAGCTGCTATAGTAAACAGGAGTCTGTGCTTGCTATTCTTCTCATCTGATGCAAAAATGCTTTGTTCTGACCCAGAACTGGTAAGCACAAAGCGCTGTTTGTTTTGCAAAGCTGTGCAGAGCTGAGAAGTCTGTGAACCCTTTGCCAAGCTGTGAAAGAGAGGATTGGACTAGACTGGACTGGATAATTCCCTCGTTGTATCCCTGGAAGTCCACATGTATTACTTTGGGAAGAAGGAACAGATACAGGCAGGTAGGATGTTGGCGATGCAAGCTTTAGGCTGTGAAGAGAGGCTTCTTCTTCTTCTTCTTCTTCTTCTTGTGTACTTAGCGTTTCCTGAGGCCAGTGGAAACAAACCTTTCAGTCCAACACAAAATAGATTTTCTTTTCTGTCAGCTCAATCCTCTGTTTTTGTCAGATCTGAAATGACTGTTCAATGGATACACACACAAAAGTGGAATAATATTATCTATCATGGACCATAAAGAGTAGATCCATGATTATGTCATTGTAAGTGTACACTCACATCACATGACTGTAGTGCACCTGAAATAGGCCGGCCCGAGGGTTGCAGATCTCCTTGCCATTTGTTTTACTGGCTTTATGTGTCATGGGGGGTCACCAGACCCTCTGTTGTCCATTACTTTGGTGCAGTTTGTTATTAAGGTGGGGAGTGGGGATAATTATAGACCTATTGCTTTAGCTAGTGTATTATCAAAGTCCTGGAAAGAGTTTTATTAGATAGGTTGTGTGTTTATTTGTATGGTTCAGATAACCAGTTTGGTTTCAAGGCCAAGCATGGTACTGATCTATGGATCTATGCACTTGAGGAAATGGTAGAAAACTACAGAAGAAATAAATCCTCTGTTTTGATTGGTTTTGTTGAGGCCTTCAAGGCTTTTGACCGTGTTAACCACCACAAGCTGTTTTAAAAATTGAGCCGAAGAGGAGTATCAAATAGTATAATCAGAATCCTGGCCTTGGTATCCAATCAGAGCATACAGATCAACTCCATTTGGTGTTGGTAATGGTGTCCATCAGGGGGGGGGTTCCATCACCAGCCCTCTTTCATATTTCCATGGAGGACCTGTCTGACCAGCTAAGACAGTGTTTGACAGGATGCATGATGGGTAACATGCCGGTGAACATCTCATGTATGCAGATGACTTGGCTGTTTCTCTCCTAGCAGTGCAGGGTTTCAGGAGCTGTTGAACATATGTTCTGATGACGGTGTTGAATTGGATGTGAAATATAAAAAGAGTTTGGGTATGATCTGTAGAGTGAAAGAAGATAAGAAACTTATTTTCCATCTTTCCATCTGGCAGGGCAAGTGCTGGTTGTAAAATGAAGGATTAAGGACCTATCTAAACAGATCAAATGTCAGATGATGATGACATGTCTAGGCAGCGTTGCATGTTAAATATACAGACTTACATGCTAACAGGCTAACATGCTCACCAGGACGTCCTCCTAGTGATTAAATACTGTCGAGATAAACCTCTTTAAAGCATCTTGTACTGCTTTTTACACTGCCACCTGGCGGGTCAAGTTCTAAAAGGCTTCACCAAGCTGCGGGTTGCTTCTAATGATTGTTTGGGTATTCTGCTCAGAAAACCAAGGTGGTGTAGTGCAAGTGAATTGTTCTGTCAAGCAGGAGTTATTATTTACTCCGCTTTACAGAGGAATCTGACATATCTGAAATGTATCGGTCGCCTGAATTCTTCTTGTAACTCTGTCATTTCACATGAGATTGACCCGAGGTTCAGTGCTTTGCGATACCAGTCCCCCTTATGGGATTACTGGTATACTGTAGCTGTCTTGTTTAATTGGTGCCTGTCTCATGTATCTGTATCTTTTTTGCGGTTGTTTTATGGACCATGAGTCTAATATTAAAGACTATCTACACTCAGAGCTATATAACGATGTGTTTCAGAAAATGAAACTGCACTCTCAATTTAGACCCAGCATGGAGTGTGATTCAGGAAGTCCTGCTCTCGGAGAAGAAACATTAGTAAGGGCTCAGGGAGGTGATGGAGAGGATGATTGAGGAATTTCGGGGATTTTTTGTAGCCTACCTGAGACCTTCCTGTGGTGAGTGGAATAAAACACTAGAAACGGTACAGGCTATATTAATATTTACGTTAAGACTCCTAATTAAGCTTGTAAATCCTGAATGTTAATGTCAAACTTAACTTCACAGTGAGTTGAACAATAATTCCAGCAGTGCTGCCTGATATGTTAAGATGTTAGAACGGAGCTACTACTTTATAACTGTCCATCAAAATCAATAATAGAGAGAATACCTTACTAAAATAAATACAGAAATATTACTCATAGTGATCAGGGGGTGGGCTTTGAGGATTTGGCCTTGCTACCTCCCCTTTCCTCGTGGTTCCCTTCCCTGCTGTGTCCGTGTGTGAATGTGGGCGTGTCCCTCTGGCTCCCTAACACCTGCAGTGTCTCACACCTGGGGCTCGTTCCAGTAATCAACCCACCCAGAGAACTACTCCGCTTCTTCATGCAGCCACGGCCTGGTCCTGTGAACGTTTCTGCCTTGCTCTGGTCCACCACCTGTGTCTAGGATGCTGCCTGCTTGCTCAGAGCCGTGTTCTGGAACTCCAGCTCTCCACTGTGTACTGGGAACCTCCCACCAGTCTGCTCGCTTCCCTCCGCTCCCACCTGCTTGCTTCCTTTGCCTTTTCAGAAAGACCTGAGTTAACTTTCCATCTGACCAGTGTCCACTTATGGATCCATTCTACAGAATCATAGCAATGACACGATGAACAGTGGAAATTATACTATAACAGTATAAGATAATAGAACTATAGCTAAATATAATAATAGTAGTAGTAGCAGCAGTGGGCATTGGGAAGGAACACTGCAGCAGCTGCAGCCACCGTCCGGGTTCCACCACAATCCAGAGAAATCTGCAAAGCTAGAAAGCACAAGGACTCCAGGGAAGAAGCTAAGTAACATGCATTACTGGGACATGGATGCACACAGATGGAAAGAGAGAGGAGCTTAGTGTGTGATAGGAAGTCCCCCGGCAGTCTAAACCTAGCAGCGTAACTAAGGGCTGGTTCAAGGAAACCCTGAGCCTGCCCTAACTATAAGCAATGGCACTAGATGAAAGGCTAAGGGATAACCAGAGTTATTACAATTCATCCTGAGGGGGACACCAATGTCTGTACATTTTAATGGTAATCCATATACTTGAGATATTTCACTGGTGGACCAACCGACTGACATTACCATCCATTTGGAACCAGCCGCTAGTAAAAAAATGCTTCTCATGCATCTTTAAACACATTTAGTTTGTTTTGTGTGTCTTTCTGTCTGTACATATTACCCATAAAGTATTTATTCACAGGGCTTTGACTAAAATGATAACCGTCCTGCAACCAAACTTTGAAAGCAGAGCGATAACATATGACTGTGTGTGAGAGAGAGCGAGACCATGTTAAAGAAAGCAGGGGAAAGACGGGGGGGGGGGGTTGCTTATGTTTTGCGGGTCAGGGCTCCTGTCATGTGTGCAGAAGAAGACACTGGTTTAATTAAAGCTCACCAACCCTTCAAGCACAACACAAGGATCCACTCGGAGGTTTCCTCCGCTGTGTAAACACGTACAGAAGACGCAACAAAATGAAACAATTGAGAGGTTATTGTGGGCACTGGTGAATTCAGCCTTTTGTTGTTTTCAACGGTTTGCGTCAACTCGTCTGTAAAGATAACCCTGCACGTAGCTTGTCCAGGGGAGTTGTCAAATTTCATTCACATCAAGACTGTCGGCTGTTTTCATTTTCACAGGAAGGAGTAAGATGTTGCAAACTATGTTTCAAGATATCTAAGGAATTTCCGTGCTTGGTGTTGTCACACAGCTCCAATGTGACCCTGGAAAATGAATTGGCTGCATTCGTTACGCAGAGACAGAGGGAAGGGGATGAGTATAGTGAACAGGAGGGGACAGTAATTGAACCCTAGGGTTATTGATTTCGTCAGAGCATCACCACGGGAGACCTAGGGCCAGATACGTTGTCTGTAAAACTCTTAACATTTACTGTGCTAATAAAAGGCTTGCTCTAATCAGGTTTTGTTTCTCTCACTATCTCTCTGTGCTATTCTTCCCTCTCTCCTCTTTGTTTCCTCTCAGCCTTTTTGTCATGACTTCTTTCTAATGTACCGTAAGTACCTTTCTGCTTCCTCGTCCTCATCCACCTCCCACCTCCCATTTTCTCTTTGCCCTTTATCTTCCTGCCTTCAGCTGAAGCCAACACCCCACTGAACCTTTCTGCTCTCCCACCCTGTGTGTCTAAGTCCCTCAAGAGCACTGAGAGCATATATATGCTCGCGAGGGTGCACATTTCTTCCAGCTGCAGTATAGTCATGTTTCTCTCCCCGGGCCGGAAGCCAAAGGCCAGCACTGGTGTTTTACAAGGCACTACCGCGGAGGAGCGGGTGGAAGTGCAGCGACGGCACTTTCCCACCTCAGTCCCTGGCCTCCTCACCTCTCCCGCTGCAGCCCCGCAGCCCCCTGGGGAGCCACGAAGATAAGGATTGAAAATCTCCGGATGCCACTTTGCATAAATGTTTAATAGCAGGGAAAACATTAGCATCAGTAATTAAAGCAGTAATTTAAGCGTAGACGCCATCAACAGGCAAGCTACTTCCACACTGGAATAACACCAGTGAAACACAGTAATTAGCTTTGCGTTGATTGGACGGGGGAAGGTTTGGAGCATGTGTGTTTGTGTGTGTACATGTGTGTACATCTGCATGCACATTACAAAGCAGGACGTACCTTTTGTGTTTGCCTACCTTCTTGAAGGAGGGAGTTTTGCAAACAGCTCGTGCTTGCACTGGATTCACAACTGATCTGCTACTCCCCACATGGCCGTGCTCATGATTGATTGCATGTGAATGTGTGCACATACACCCAGTGTGTGCATGTGTGTCAAATGGCATTTGACATTGGTTTGGACAATATTTAACATTGGCCCGAGGAGGTCAAATAGTGTCTGGGACTTCCCTAAGGAAGCTGATGTTGTCCTGTGTTATCATCCATGTCCTGTAAGCCTTTCGCTGTCTCTAATTCCCCCTAAAGTCTAGACTCTAACCTTTCTATCTGCCTGGGACCTCTGGGACAGTACCCTGCATTCTTTTTCATTAAAGTGCTATGATAGCAAAATGGCTGTGGGGGGGGGATGATATGTTTTGCTTTTTTTCCACTGGCATCAAAAATCGTTAGGAGTGCAATGAGGTCAGCCTGGCTCGGATCTGGCTTTTAATGGCTCCTTAAAGCTAGGCCCCAGAGATGGGTGTAAAATCACACACACACACACACACACACACACACACACACACACACACACACACACAAACACACACACTGCAGGGTGTCTGAAGCCAAGACCTTGCTCTCATCTCTCTTTATTTCACTCTTTTTTCTCATTTTCTTCCTTTCTCTAGCCAAATAGCTGCAGCCTTTGACGTATTGCACCACACTATTGCTGGAACATCAGCGCAATTGTATGATTCTAACTCATCCTTGGCTGGAGTTGGCATCTGCACTCATGATTTTTTCTATCTCAATTCCATCCACTCAAATTCTTTGCTCTTGCCATTCCAAAGCAAGCATTTGTTTAATTCAAAGTGTGTATTTCTGTAAGGCTGCTGTCAGACATATTCATGTATCAACACTCATGACCTTTGACCATTTAAGAAAGAGCACTTTTCACTTGTGGCGGCACCCGCTGCTTCTTCTCAGTACGCTGATAGAGTTCTGTGCAGTTTAATTAAGCATATTGAGTTTTGCATCAGTGCTGGAGTGTTTTATGGCCAGCTGGATACACACATACACACACACACATACACACATACACACATACACACACACACACACACACACACACACACACACACACACACACTCATCCACCCAAACGCACATTCCCCCTCTGCCATGCGCCATCCTATCTATCCCAGTTGACAGCTTGTTAATTGCCAGGGGGTTAACTGGAAGTGGTGGTGTAATTGCATCAGAGTTTTAATTTACCCTGGCCTCTTATTTATTTAGCTAGCCGTAGATTTTCAACATTAACTGTCCGGGTGCATCAAGACAAAGTAGGAATCGACAGGCTGGATGTCAGCCCAGACTCGGTCCAGACAACCTGCGCATCGTTCACTTACATTAGACCAGAAGGAATGACCTGCACTGTGATTAAAGCTTATCCAGCACTGCTTAATTCTGACGCAGAATATTCAAGCTTTATTTAAAAAATAGATAATAGTTAAGTTACTTTGATGTTTTTTAATGTCATTTTCAGGGTCTTTCCTTCTTGCAGCTGCTACATTGTTTTATAATTTATGGCAGTGATAAATGACCAGCCTTTGCTTAATTCTCTAATCACTAATACTTTTTGCAGCTAGACTATTCTAAAAAAATACTGAATTTTGTGTCTCATAAGGCCTTGATGCTTGAACGCGTGGCAGTTTTATGACTACAATGACTGTTTTTTCTCAGCATTTTTTTCACATCTGACCCTGAGGATACAGAAAAGCATGAAGACCTTGGTAATCACATGTCTTTGATTGGAAAAAACCTTAAAAGCTCTGCTGCAGACTAGCCTTTAGTTCAAGGCTTTGAGTTAGAAAAGCAGGAGACTTTCGAATACCTACAAAACACACTTTAAATTATTTCATCTCTCCTTGATCTATCTGACCACACTGGCTTTGAAAAATGACTAGATTAATTGGAAACATTTTAAAATACGTCAAGTGCTCAGACTTCTCTTATAAAGTAGGGTTTCTTTGAATATGTGTGTGTGTGTGTGTGTGTGTGTGTGTGTGAGCTCTACATGTTTGCTCACATTGTACATCAGAATGACACTGGGTGAAGAACGTCAGGAAACGGGATGAATTCCCAGAAGCAATCCAAATCTAGCTTGATGCCTTTATCTATCCAACCCCCGAAACACACACACACACACACACACACACACACACACACACACATACACACAGTCCTATGAGCCTATCCATCCATCTCCTTGACATGATTGTTCCTCTCTTGTTACTTTATGTTCTAATCCATCAGCTATGAGTAAAACGGCAATTACACCCGGCCATCGATGCAGCCAGCAGACAGAGTCAGAATTATGGCATGGTGCATTACTGCAAATTGCTATTAAAGTTCTCTTTTTCCCTCTAGAGCATGGGGAGCAAGTGGAGAGTAATGGACACTCATAATAAAGCACATCATTAGGATAGATTTAGTCATCTCACGGTTTTAATTGCAGCCTGCAAATGTTCAGTTCATGCAAGAGCATCCTGCAGAGTTTGAGTTGTGGTTTTCCTCTTCCTGCCCACTTTGCTCCCAAAGTCGGAGTTCTTCATTTGTCCTAACTGACTGTGCTGCTTCTGCCTACTTTTATCACAACTTTCTGTTTTTTCTTATCGCTGTCACTGCATATTTTCTGTTTAAGTCATTTGCAGTCAACCGAAAGCAGCTGGGGTGCATCGTCGCCAATTTACAAGCCGACTGTTCATGATCTCATCTGGACTAATGCACGCTAAAAGGTAAAACTGCAACATGAAATATGGCTTTAGCTCTTGATATATCAGAGTGATACATGAAACTCTGCAAGAACCAACCCAAATTCAATTAGTTAATGAGCAACAGAATAGCCTACTAGTGTCATGTGTGGACGAGAAAAGACAGTATACGGTAAGGAAATAGAAAAAAGGAGAGTGATAGAGTATGGATAGAGGGAGAGAAGGGTGAAGTGATGAGCGGTGTCCTATAAGCCAGTGCTCGAGGAGATGGATGGTGTGTGTGTGGGTGGAGTTGTCCTTGGTGGGTGCTGATTGTGTATGAGGTGGTGCTCAGCAGGACAGATGGTGCTAGTGGGCAGATGAGTGAATAATGATGTTTCACCACAGTGCAGTAATTACCTGCTCCTAGGCCCGCATGCCTGCATCACACACACACACACACACACACACACACACACACACACACACACACACACACACACACACACACACACACACACACACACATGCATAGCCTCATGAATCTTTACATATACACATGAATGCTAACATATACAATACTGACAACATCCTTCTGCTCTCGGGATTGATTGAGACATTTTGAATTCAACACTGTACGATGTACTCTGTGATGCGTGTGTGACAGATTTAAACACACATTTTACACCAGGCTAAATCTATGCACCTGCATGTGAATTTACGGCACTGAAGTATAGGTGTGTGGTGATTTTATAACTACAGCACTACAAATGTTGGCGTTCTTATGGAATGCTACGGTTGGACGTTGGTGTCTGAAAAAAACCTTTAATGCAAAACCCACTCTTTACACCCTAGCAGACCAGAAAACATTATTTAAATAGGCAGAAAACAGCATAATGTGCCAACATGAATCACAGGTTGGTTCTGCAGTGACTTGACTTTTAGTGTGATTCATGCAATTTCTAATTAAATCTGAATGTAATTCTTGAGTGCTGTTTGCTGGTGGGAAGCCAGTGAGGGATCATACCCTTTTCTTTGCTGCACCCAGTGCCTCCTTCAGGTCAATCTGGGCAGACCAAGCTCTAAAATACATACACAATAACATTGGAAAACATGTTTAATACATGTCAAAACAACATTTTACCAAATCAAGTTTTTGGTGTAGGGGTATGTGTACACAGGCATTTTTTTTTTTTAAATGTGCTGTAATCAATAATTTTACAAGACCAAATAACTGAGTAATGTGAAAGGAGTCGCCTCACAGTAACACCTCCACAGATAATTATCAGCCGACTCAGCATATGGACCATTACAAGTTCTAATAACTTTGTTTTTTTGGTTTTATGGGCCACGACTTTACTCTTTTGATTCCCTCTCACCACTCTCATCAGCATCATTTCCACCAGCAGCAGGCAGCTGTTTTCAGTGAAAAAGCTCTAATAAATCTAATAAACCTTCTGAGCTCCAAAGAGCTGACAGACGACGTCAGAGACACAGTGGAGCAATTAGATGGCTTTAAATGACTGTTTCTGCTTTATTTAGCCATATCCACTTAAACAGTGAATCTTTGTGAGTGTTGTGTTTATAGAACATTTCCACCCAAAAAGTATCACGGTGTGCACATGAGCATCTCAGAAGGCGGGACCACTTGTCAGGCCAAGGTGGTCAGTGCAGGTGCTAACTAGTCTTCATTGTGTGAACGTTTGTGGAGAAGTTCTACTGTTGGAGGAAGAAAGATGGCCTTGTGGTGTGTGATGAAGATGGCCACTGGTGCCCTGCTGCTCAGTAGTGCCGGTCCTCTCTCCCTGCTGCCTTGTCATGAGTACAGGTCAGTACAGATATTGTCTCATCAGTAAAAAACCTTACATAATATATTAATTTACTGGGCACAGCTAAATTTGGCTGTTTCCTTGGTAAATAGAGTCTGAAAGCAAAGACACAAACACAGGACGGAGGCATGTTTCCCGACGTAATTAATGCTCATTTCCAACCATCTAAATCTCCCGTGACATTATAAAAGGGACCATCATGATGCAGACCACCGCTGGTCATACGCTACCAACCATCATGACACGATGGCACACTGCAACATGTCAGGCACCTTCAAGCTGCAGATGCAGTCTGTCCTTGAGGTTTAGAAATCTTGTAAAATGTTGTAATATAGCTGATATTATTTCACCTGTTGTGTCCTCTGTACTAACGGCTTCTTTGTGTTGGATTTTGTTTGTATATTCTCTTGAAAAATCTCAACTTCCTGTCAGCTCATTTGCATAGTTAGAGTTATGGGCGGAGCTTGACACACGTAAACCACCGTTTATAAAATATTTCTTAGCTGTACTACACATCGAAAAAAGCACTGGCACAAACTGAAAAAGCGTCTTTTAGTGTGAATTTAGTTTGAGTTTTATTTTCATTTTGCATGTTTTATGATCTATACTTTGGGCATACACATTGACACTAGCTGACTGACTTTTATGGTTGATAAAATATTTAAGGTAGTTGCTGCTGAACTGAATATTCTCTGGTGCTATCATGTGGAATTCTTAATAAATATCTTGGTTTAGCTGGATTAGCTAAATGTCACGCCTTAGTCCAACCCTGCCTCATTCACGTGAGTGTGTTGATACAATCCATAAAGTCTTTTTTCTAGGAGGCCCATTAAAGAAAAACAGTATGTAATAAATATAAAGGGACATGTCAAATGAAATATAATTACACAAATAAGAGCCAATGAAAAAATAAAATATCCATTTAAGAAAAACTGAAAAAATTTTCAAATTTTCAAATTTTTTTTTTTAAACTGAATTGCATTTAAAACATGTGATAACTCCGACGTACGATATCCGCCATGCAACGAACGGCAGACACCCAAAGTTTCATCCAGCTAAGGTACAGAGTGGAGCACTTAGCAGCTAACTAGCCAGATATTTGGATCGGTTGGAGGGAGGCCAAAACAGAGCTAAAATGAGAAAACTTGGATTCATGGCAAGAAGCATGAATCCAAAATGTTGCTCAGTGTCTGCTTGATGTGTACGCTATGGTGTGTGTGGGGAGACCATATGTTAACAGCTCGTTGCCATGGCCCCAAGTGGCCCAAACAGATCAATTCATGCTTGAAAAAACTGCAGAAACTATGTGTACTATAATGTTACTTTTTGAGATTTGTTTATGTTGGGCAGAAACCTTGTATCTCCATCTTATCCAGTTTGTTTCTTAATACCAAGTGTGAGGTGGCTGCGATCTTTTTGACGTTGCACCTATTTCCTGCAAGATGCAAGCGAATTTATCACCCCATATACTCTATGCAATATATGGTGTAAGTGTTTCACTCGCAGGTCAGCAGTTATATATTAGACATTCTGCAGCTGTCGTCATCTGGTCCAGATAGAAACCACTTCATCAAAATCAGCTGCTGGAAAGTCACACAAATTACCCACAGGAACCCAGTACCGAGCTTGAAATAGCAATAAATTTCACTGCTATCACAGCTGATGTCATATGCAGTAAACACTGCTGTGCATAGCTTATGCTAATGACTGAAAGAGGGAGGAAGAGAGAGATGGTCCTTGGATGATAATTTCCTTTACTGTGGTTGGTTAAGTGATGAGTGCTGGCGTGAAATGCCAAATAAATGTACCCTTGGGAAACTATTGAGTCTTATCACTATCACACGTGATCTAAATAACTGCTTATAGAGCCTAGAATTATGGTTTTCTTTAACAATGAATAGATAAGACCTAAAGGCCTTTTCTTCAAAACATCAAGACAACTATCATGTAACACTTTAATGGGCCTTTGTAGAAAATCGCTGTTGGTTTTTACATCATTATCCAGGTCCCTCGCTTTCATGGCTCTTTACAAGTTTGTTGGCTGTTGAAATTCTAATAGGATTCTGAATCTTTGGGCTCAGCGAATTAAAAGACGGAGGATAAAATGATATTCAGGCTTTGTTGCTCTCACAAGATTGTTGGAAATGAGGAAATAAAATTGGTGTGTCAGGATGTTTGTGATTAGGCTTACATGGGGGATGAAACAATGTGAAACTCTGAGCCTGCAGAGGCAATGACCTGTCAACAAGCTAGGCTGCAGAGCACAGCTGCAGCTTCCTCTGATACTCCCCCCCCCCCCGTCTCCTCTCACTCTCTGTGGGGATGTATCCTCATCTCAAAGGCAACTGCGTCACACACTCGACACATGCTATTTTCAGGAGGTAGAAAAGTTAGGAGTTCGTTCCTTCCTCTGATTTCCGCCTCTTTTCATCTTCACTGTCTCATCCTCCCCGTGGGCCATGTAGTGTCGGTTGACTTGTTGCAGATACACCAAACTCTCTCGTCAACACAACAGACCCAACTTATATTTTCTAGGAGCATCAGAGAAAGCTGCCAGGAAGCTACCTCAAGGCAGTGCACCTCTGAAGCCGCTGAGCTGTTGTGAGCAAAGTGGTTTGTTGGATGAAAGTGTAGTAACCCTGCGTTTAAAGCAGCCGTGTACAACTCATCCACTCTTGACGGTAGTATTGTCATTCCTACTTGTTCTCAACTACAAGTGTATATAAATCCAGATATTTCTATCAATCAGACCCAAGTGTTCTAACAATGATTCCTCTTGCAGAAGTAGATATTTTCTTTATGCCTCAAAATCTTAAAGTGGACTTCCAGCTGCTCCCACAGGTGTACTTGTCTTTTTTATTCCTCAAAAAGATCCCCAAAGTCTTTTTTGCTTTCAAACAAACACGCACAGTCACATGCACATGCAACCACAGACGCACACACACACACACTCTCACTAACAGGTGGGACATGTATGGGGAAATCGGGAATGGAGGGCTAAAGGTGTGTGTGACTGGACTGATCTGTAAGTGAAGTGGCAGGTCTGATCTGGTAAAGGTCAGCCATGACATCAGGACTGGGCTGCTTTGGGCTTGATGGGTATTGGTGCTGATAGCTGCACCACTGGTGAAACCTCGGTCCTCTCTTCTTTTCTTTTACTCTCTCTTTCTCTCTCTCTCTTGCTCTCTCTCTCTCTCTCACACACACACACACACGGGTATGTGCATAAGCAAGCCTCAGGAATTTAGTGTTTCTGAAAAGGTCAGTCCCAGTTATTCACTCTCTTTATTGCTGACCAGTGCGAGTGTGCAATAAAGGCCTTCATGTCCTCTGTGTGTGTGTGTGTGTGTGTGTGTGTGTGTGTGCGTGTGTGTGTGTATGTGCTACTTAGACTCCTTTCAGTGGAACGAGAATTAGCAGAGGGACAAGTCAAACGAAAGTCAACACAACAAGCACCCAACAGTTTTTTTGCCAGCAGTCAACATGCTATCAACAATGAAAACTGTCCAACCTCTGGCTGTTGTTCAGAATTAAACTCTTATAATCTTAATTTGTGTGATAAAGGCTTTTAAAAGGAGTTTGACAGTAGTCGGTACTGTTGTAAGGTTAATAATGCCAGGTTTACAGTTGAAAATATTCATCAAAAATTTAAAAAATAATCAAAAGTTGCTATAATAAATGTGACCTTATTCATGTATCTTTAAAAATGATACAGCTTGCCATTGTTTCCTTTCTGGCCTGAAAATATAGGCGACACATGGCGCTCTTCTTCCTCTCTGCCATTCTTCTACTCCGTCTCTGTCCATCTAGTGTGTGTGTGCTGCTGGCCGCCGCCGGGCCTAGCCATAGACAGTTAAAGAAATGGACAAAGAGACCGTTGCTCTGCACGGAGACCAGTGAAGTCTGTTAGAAGGTCTTTACCGGTGATGCTGAGCGTTACAGCGCAGCCTCCAACTGAGCTGGAAGAGGTAGATGTGATGTTAGCAACCTGTCTGAAAGCTGTAAGTCTTCTGGTAGCTGTGCAAGAGAAATCTCGATCATTCCCAATCAGCAGAGACGGAGATAACATGGGCACAGGCTAATTACTGCTAACTAACATGCTAGTAAACATTAACATAGGTACAGGCTACTTACTGCTAACTAACAGGCTAGTTAACATTAACAAAGGCCCAGGCTACTTACTGCTAACTAACATGCTAGTTAACATTAACAGTAAAGTCAACTTATTTGTGATAATAGTGTTGCTGTTTCCAAGCCAAGCCGACTGACTCCATCTTCCTATTAAACATTTATATTTCCAAATCTTCAACTAGTTCTTTTTCTCTATTAATCAATAGCAGTGTTGTGTAAGGATGTGATTTTGTGTGCAGCAGCAGAAAGGGCTGCTTCTGGTGTGCTTCCTCATTTCCCTCTAATGGCTAAAGGCTAGGAGGCCTTTACATGTTGACCTTAAGTACCCTCATGCTCAGTCCCCCTGCGTGCCTGCTCGGTATTTGTTTTGTGCATTTACACACATACAGCAGAAAGCTCCTCACTCAAATTAGGGTGAAAAGCAGAGTGGCAGATTCGAGGGCCTTGCATTACTGTTAAGTAGATTTTTTCCCATTGGGGGCCCCCGAAGCTCCAACTGCTCTAATGTCTGATGCAGAGACAAAATGGACTTGGCTGGACTTCACCATGGCAACTGCACTCATCACAAAATACCCAGGATGCTTGTGGCTCTGGTGTGACTTTTATCCCGAACCTCAGAAGAAAGGTTTGTTGTGTCATCTTGCGCTTTAGTTAACAATTTAAATTTAGAGACATTTATGCTTAACCTACAGAAACTGCGATATAGGGACTACTACTAGTAGTGAACCCCCCCACACACTGTCTACCTCCCTTTCCCTTACTGTTGGCTCGTGTCATGATGAAGGCTCTGTCACTCCATCCTTATTACCACAGGAGAGGTCAGTGCAAGTTCACCCTTACATCACTCAGACTCTGACAGCAGCAGCAGCAGCCTGTGCTAAGAGAGAAAAAGGAACAGACATATAAAGAGAGAGAGAGAGACGGAGAGAATGATTCTAGTTTATGGGGGGCTATATTGAAGCAGCCGTGTCTCCCACTGCCAGCCATTGTTGGTGTGAACGGAAGGAGTCAGTCAACCAGCTGAGTCTTGTCTGTGTTCGCCTGCCATTTAGTGAGATGTGGAGGCGCGGAGGAAAAGAGGAATGAGAGCAGTACAGCACATATCACAGGAGGAAGCTTGGGCCTGAGTGCTTCTGTGTCCAGAATACCAAAGAAAAACAAAAAGCACTCACAGAAAAGAAAAGCAGCAGAGAACGGAGAAAAGAAGGATCTCCTATGCTTTTATGGGAGGCTGTATACTATTTGTTGTTACCCAAACTTCAGAGAGCATTGATTTCCAAGAAACTGGATATTTGGAGCCATATTTTTCCACTTTACCTTTTCAAGTGTTTCTTTGAAGAGCGGGTATTGAAATCCTTTCCGGACTGCACTATTTTCAGCACACCTGGAGGCGTCCAGCGCTGCTGTTCATCACAAGTGAGCTGCTAACCATGTTTCCCATGCTCCTGGTTTTACTTTCTCCAATTGATCAATCATGTCTTTATTCAGCTTGACCTCTATTTTGGGCTTCTATTTCACTCCTTTCTCCATGACCTGCCCTCCATCCCTCTTTACTTTTGACTTCTTTCACCTTGAGTTACTCTGCTTCCGTGACGCCCTTTTACACCCTGCAGGAGAAAGGTAGCTCCGCTGAGATACCTGCGCCTCCGTTTCTCCCTCCATTCTTTCATCTCCCCAGGTAACCACACCTTCTCGTCTTTCCTTTCCTCCTCCTCCTTTTTTTCTCTTCTTTGAAAGGTATAAACCACAAATAGAGTCATGGTGCAGCACAGAGGTCTTCTGCTCGCCTGAAGAGAAATGCAGGATAGGGAAAGGCCAAACTTTGTTTTATTATTGACATAATCCTAAAAGCTTGCGCCTGTGAAGCCAAATCAATTTTCCGCGTCTTATCCTATTATTAAAAGCCGGCCTGAGGGCTAAGGACACCAGATCTTACAAGAAGAAACAGAAGGAGAGAAAACTAAGCAGCGAGAAGGATGGAGGCACACAAACACCAACCCCTCTCTCCCGCCAACTCTAGCTGATAAAACATGTATCTAGTATGAATTTGATTTTCCAATACTGTCATTAATAGATGAGCTAGCCTTGGGAGCGGCAGGGCTGCTGTAATGCTCCCAGACAGGAGTGAAGATAGAGACAATCACGGCTGCTATGAACAACACTTCATCACTGTCACGTTTGGGCAGAATTCAATTTGCAGATGTCAAACTCCCCCCCCCCCCCCCCCCCCCCCCCCCCCCCCACACACACACACACACACACACACACACACACACACGCCTCTGTCTCCCTGCCTAGTCTGGATTGCACACATAGACACTCATGTGCACGCACAAAACCCTAACACGTTCACAAATGGTGCATGCTTGCTTATTATGGGCTTCTTGCAGTACAAACTCAGGCAGAGATAAGTGTGTTCTTTGGAATAGTTGGGGGGGGGGAAATAGGGGTGCACTCCAAACCCTTTCGGGTCCATGCATATGATCCATGTGCTCTTTTGTGTGCTTCGTGCCATGACAGTATATATTGTGAGGGTTGTTTCTCGCATTTTATGGGATATATAACAGACTGAAAATGACAACTCATGCCCTACAGCAGTAAATAAATAAATAAATCAGAAATATTTAAAGCCTGAGAAACTGGCTTTTTTAAATTGCACGATGCACAATGTGTAATCAGTAATCAGAGGGATCTTTTACTGCAGGCTGTGGAATTTGAAAGCAATTGAGTGTGCATTTTCTTAACAACAATAAAAGAAAGAATTTATGATTTTCTTAATAGTTGGATTTAGTAGACTTCGGAAATTGCCGACCAGGAAAGTTCTGAGTTTAAAAAGAAATCACCCATCCTGCAATTTACATAAATGATGGAAAGTTTAATCAACCGATGGCAAATTATGATGTGACACCAGATGAGCAGCAGCGTCGATTAAAAAATGTGCGATACTGTAGACGCAGTCCGTGTTAACAATACGTGTCATGTCCATGATGTGTCCGCTGGACGGTGTATTGATGTTCAATGATTCTTTTAGCAAACTGACAAGGTTGATTCTACGCTCTATTATTAGTGCTTGTTGTGATCACTGCTCCCTGGTGACAGTGGCTGAATATAATATCGATATGCTCATATGCTGAGTGATTGGCTCCAGACAAACGAGAAGGAGTTAGTGAAACAAGAGATATGACACATTATCAGCAGTGAATTTGTTTCTTTTCTAGGCATAGAGCACTAGTGGAACTGTTTTAGATTGCAGCCCTCAGATTTCAGTGTAATTATTTGGTACATATGGGAACAAATGGAACATCTAGTGAGCGCCTCTTCTTACACAGGATGTGTTAGGATTGTATTGTACTGTTAATGGCTATTACCTCAGCTGGAATTCTTCATGCATGCTTTTTAAAAGTTGATTAAAAAAAAGAGAAAATTGATACTTCTCATGTTGATTTCATGAATGACTCGCCACACACTTTATACTGTAAGTTAACTTCAATTACGTTTGTCTGTGGGTGACATTCACATCACATTTCATTAAGCTCAGTGACTACCAGTAAGAGCATTCAACCATAAAGATACACATTTCAAACAGCAGGAATCTAGTACGAGTACAATTACCCTAGCTGCAAATAAACCACACACCAAAAAGAACCTCATTTAAGTGCAACATGTGTCGGCTATTTTTTTCTTTTTTGTAACATCAGCCACATGTGTACTTGGCTCGTTAATTGGTCATAATCTGATGACATGGCAGGACATATAAACTTGTCTTCTGGCATCTGGTTTTATTATCATCGCTTTAATGTCATTATAAAAGTTGTTCTCTCATCTTATCACATGTGTAACAGCTTTCTTTAGTAAAAGTGACAAAAGCAATCAGACGTTTATTGACGAAGGTTTAAAAGGATTTTTTTGTGTCTACAGAAACTATTAAAATGAATAATGCAAAGCTTAAAAAGAGCAACTTGAAATAAGCTTTCATGATTCCTCTTATTACACGGATAATAAAAGTGGCGGCTGTCAAACTTTTCCAAATAAAATCCAGACAAAAAAGAAATCAACCTAATAATTGTGAATGACCTTCTATCTTGCCTTGTTTGCCTTTTACTGCCCCGCGGTTTGAAGAGTGGACTGGACAGGAACCCTCTAGTTTGTACTTCATACGTACACTGTCTTATCATACGATAAGACAGTGTACCACCACCCCCCCCCCCTTTTTTCCCACCAGCCTCTCTTCTCCACCGAGAATTAACATAAGACTCAGGTTCCTTTGCGCATGTTATACATATACATATCTAGACATAATTTATGGCGTACAACACATTGTTTTTCTGTCTGCAAACTGACAAAGTAATGGCTGCCTGTAATGTATTTGACCACTTTGCTTCTTACTTTCAAATAACACATAATAGGTTGTGATTACGCTGCACACCCACAGCAAATATTTCCCCTAAAGAATGGGACTGTTTGAGCCCTTTCAGCCAAAACACAAATGGAATCGATTAATAATTGCCCTTTTTCTCTAACAATGACTAGTTATTTCATGTTGCCATTTGTGTACCATTTGATTTGTGTGACTAGTGAGACGAAGTTTATGTGTGTGCCTTATCCAGGGACTCAAGCCTGTGATTTGCAGCGATGGTACCTGGGAAATGCATTCTTAATTGCGTCGAAACCTTGTTACACCCACAGACTGGCAGGTCACAAATAACGGGCCAGCTGCTCGTGGCTGTGGGCACACAGAGTGAGAGAGGAATATAAAATGGAAGGATGAGAGGATGTGCGAGTTCTGAGGGGAGGAGTCCTTCATCCCCTCATCAGTGAGGCTGCAGGTGTCCTGCTGTCAGGTCTGGATGGGCAGGGGTGTGATGTGAATGTCTGATCTGTGCCCCTTTTCTTTTGGAGGAAAGGTTTTTGAGATTCACATTTACTGGCTCTAGATCATGTCCGCGTGGTTCGGAGCCCACACAATGCAGTAGGCTAGTACAATGGTCCAACAAACTTACATAAATGATGTAAGATTGATGTAGCCTGCTAGCGTGAGCCATTACTGTTGTTGATTTATTAATGCATCTGCATATGTTTGGATGAGAAAAAGCATCCCTCACATCCTTGACCAGGTAGATCCAACACTACACAGGGGACACCATGTTAAAATGTGCCATTGATTTCCAGCCCTATCCATGTCTTGGTGATTATGAACAAGATTGGAGCGTTACCTTTACAGGAAATGACTGATGTTTATTGGCTGCTAATAAGCTATTACCTCAACCTTGCTGCAAGCAAGAAGGCAATCTATGCTCATTTCACTTGTAAGGAGAAGGCAGGCTTGGTAGGGAGGGGTGGGAAGAAGGATGGGAAGGTGGGGGAGGAGGTTTGGAAGTGTTATGAAGACAGAGGACAGAGTGAGATAAAAAGGAGAGAACATCCGTGTTTGTATTCCAATGCGCTGAAAGTAAGCTGCAGCTTAAAGCAATTTATATACCTGTGAAAAATGTGCCAACCATTTAACGGCTGTGGAATTAGCCGGGAATGGAACAGCACCTATTTCAAGGGCAGGACTGCTTGCAGATAAGCATCGCCATTTACTGTAATATTGGAGCTGGAGGATAGAGTCCTGTTACAGAGGAGATTAATGAGACCTGTGTGTGTGGGTGTACTTGTCTGTGTGGATATTGTATTTATATCTTTTTACTGGAAATGTTAAGGTTTCCAGAAGCATAGAAATTAATATTTCCTCACTTTTGACACCGTACACCACACATAAATTGATTGTCGCTACCGGTTTAAAAAAGAAAAATCCTAACAGTGACATCCAGTGGACGGAGCTCTCCTGTGCAGCTTCACGTGCCAGCACTCATTATTGAGCCAGCAGTTTTTGACCTGCCCTGCTTGCCTTATTTGCAATAGTTGTATATGAATATAGACATACTCAAACATGCACACTCACACACACAGAGACACACAGACACACACACACACACACACACACACACACACACAGAATATTCCCCATTTGCTTTTTTTTGCTTTTTTATAAAAAATGATAGATGAGAGTACAGTTTCTGGTGTATTGATTGCATGCTTTTATGGAATTACATCTTTGGAGCAGGTTGGGCTTTAGAGGGAAGATAAATAGGCCTGACTAAATGAGAGTAAGCACAATCCACTGTGAGCTGGCTGGAGAGATTGGGCGAGGGGGGCACCTAAAGGCCAGGACTAGTTCCAGCATCGCAGGCAGACATCCATCCTTCCTCGCCCCCTGTATGTCATCACTCAGGAAAGAAAGATAGGGGTCCCCAAGTGGAGATTTCTAAAATGGAATCCACTCCACTTCTCCTCTACATGCTACACACTGATATGGTAACACACTGCAGCACTGAAAGCATCGGTTCAGCTTGATGGGTTTCTCCTATTGCCACAACATTTAAACGCTCTATTTCCGTTATTGATTATTATGAAAGCATTTCATTATACAGGAAGTTATATGGCCAACAAGCAATTATGAATTCAATACCGCAAATGTAAACTGAAATGTGTCTTCAAGGCACGTCTGAGAGGTGAAAAAGTCATTAGGCACGCTCTCCAAGCACAAGCTCTCCTAAACACACACACACACACACACACACACACACACACACATACACACTCACACTCACTAAAAGTAAGGGGAATGGGAAATTCCGCCATATTTGGACATAAACTAATTCCGTCGCTCGGCTGGCACGGTGGTGTCGGGGTAATTTGGTGATGGCAAGGCAGTCCATTATCAGAATCCGAAATATGGGAATGGTGCTTACTTAAGCTGTTTCACGAGGAGGGGCTGTAAACAGGCACTGGACTCCCCCCCCCCCCCC
>NC_048416.1:598351-634108 GCF_013103735.1 Etheostoma cragini
ACCCCCCTCCCCCGTACACATACACACCTGCAGCAGTGGAGAGCAGATGAGCAGATTAAGGTAATAAAGCTGTGTCGGATGTTATCTATAAGGTATAAGAAAGATATTTGCGATGCTTTATGATGTGTTGCATGGCACATCTTTTTGTTACATGGACAAAAGTATGTAGACACCTAAAGGTTAGGCTTACATGTTTGTTGAACACTTAAATCCAAGACAAGACGCATTACTATGCTGTTACAATTCTTCTATGAGCTATCTCCACAAGATTCATAGAAGCTACTTGCAGAGCAGAACCTGCCTCCCTGTCCCGTCTCATGTCCTCACAAAGGTGGAGTTAAGGGGACGGCTTGTGTGCGGGTCAAGTTCCTCAACACCAAACTGGGAAACACCAATTTTTTGTGGACCTTACATGCATAGGGACATTCATGTTGGAACAGGAAGGGCTCTTCTTCAAACAGCCAAAACGTTTAAAGCACACTATTTATATAAGTAGTTCCTTACTGTTTTGGCTTGTGACTATTTTTTAGAGTCCAAATTGCTTCAAATGTCAGAAGAAACAAAGCTAAGATTCAAGCAATATCAGATAAATATGATATCATTTTGATTGTTTTGTCAGGCCCTAACTCGCAGGCTGGGACTCAGTGGTCTAAAGTATCCCTCTGGGTTGTAGCACTGCCAATTCTGTTAATCATAGCTAAGGAGCCTATATCTTGAACCATGAAAACCAGCCCTGTATAAAAGTATATGTATAGAAACATCTGTCGATATGCTTTTGCCTACACAGTGTATTTTGCATGCCTTGGCTGCTTCTCTTTCATTTAGTAATTTCCTGTATCATCCAGATTTTCAACAGGTCAGGCTGCATGACAGGAACGATAATGAATGAATGATAGATGAGATACTTCTGTCTTTTAAACAGTACTTTGGTAGAAAGAACAATTAACAATAATCCATCATGTCCTTAGAGACCAACAGTCCATTCTTCTTTTGCTACTTAGAGCCCAAGATGTAACGTTTCTTTTGGCTGCTTTAGGGCTTCTGTCAGTGGTGAATTTAATTCACTTCAATTTAAATTCAAATTCATTCATAGTATCAATTCATAACAAGCATTATCTCAGGACACTTTACAGAGGGAGTAGGTCTAGACCACACTCTATAATTTACAAGGACCCAACAGTTCTACTAATTCCCCCAAGAGCAAGCATTTAGTGCCACAGTGGCAGGGAAAACTTCCTATTAGGGGTGTATTAACAGGGTGTAGCTAGATGTAGCAGGACGTAGCAGGGTTTAGCAGGACGTAGCATGACGCAGCAGAGCGCAGCAGTGGATAGCTGGATGTAGCAGGACGTAGCTGGGCGTAGCAGGGTGTAGCTGGATGTAGCAGGGCGTAGCTGGATGTAGCAGGGTGTAGCTGGATGTAGCAGGGCGTAGCTGGATGTAGCAGGATGTAGCAGGATGTAGCAGGACGTAGCTGGATGTAGCAGGGCGTAGCTGGATGTAGCAGGATGTAGCAGGATGTAGCAGGGCGTAGCTGGATGTAGCAAGGCGTAGCTGGATGTAGCAGTATGTAGGAGGATGTAGCAGGGCGTAGCTGGATGTACCTGGATGTAGCAGGACGTAGCTGGATGTAGCAGGTTGTAGAACAGCTGCAACCATGATGTAGATGCCACCCTAATTTAAACTTAAGGAAACCGTCTGGACTTAAGAAACCATAAGGACTATGGGTAATAACTCCCCATAAGACATTAGTTGTTTTTTTCTGGGACATGGAGACACACAGAGGGACAGACACAGGAGAGAGGAGCTCGTCTCTCGTCCTCTTTTATGCAGCCAATTATTCAACGGGAAAAGGAAAATACATCATTAAACAAATTTGACTCATGAAGGCAACTCAAATTCCCAAGAGCTGTTTTCACCCAACCTTATTAAACGTTCTGGGGTTCCTTTCATCATATTTTTAAGTAAATTTGGGTGAAAGCTACACCCACGCTGACTTCTGGTGTTATCTGTAAATTGACTACCACGAATGAGAATTTAGATGAAGGAAAGGGGGCGCGTTGCAGAAGGATATTTAACCTGTGAGCCATTTCAGACTTGAATTATGCAGGAGCAGGAATAACAAATGCTGACGAATCACAACCTGAAAACCACAGTCAATTGAATACAAAATATAATGTAGCATTAATGTTGTTTAAAAAGCATCGCAGGAGTTAAAAAGTTTCACATTTAGCAGAGAAACGGACATGTCACTTTTCCATGGCACGAGGACAGTGGAGGAGAAGGATCAGAGGTAGATGCGAGGCAAAAAGGTAGATTTGTGCTGTTCTTACCGCCTCCATCGCCTCAAGTGATCCTGCTGAGAGAGAGCAGAGAGAAAAGGGAGAGATGGTCCTCCTACAATTTCTCTGCCTGATTTGTAACAGACCGATAAGCCTGGCAAGCATCCCTGCAGGACAACTGACCAATGGCAGTGCACTTCTTAAGCTGAGAAGGACAGATAGGGAAAACCCCGCGCCGTATCACTCAGATAGCTTTCACATCTCTCAAAGTCTCTGATTGTCATACATGAACCGCCTCCAAGGACATCAATTTTTCAAGTGTGCCGTGCCAATGTTATTTGTTTGCAGTGATTTGATATTTCTCCATATGAAAGCCTGTTGGGTGGCACGTCTGTGAGCGACGTGGGGTTACCACATGCATTATACAAACCCAAACAAAAGGAATAAAGCGATGAAAAAAAGGAAAATGATAGCTCGGGTATGCTTTTTTTCTCCAAGTCAACAATACAGTGGCTAAATGCATGCATTGTAATGATGCCTTTAGGAATCTCATGTAAATGTAAATGGATCTAAATTATTCTAGATTATTGAGCTGCAAGACTGAATGCAGCACCCCCGTGCTCAAAATTGTGCACCAGTTAAAGCCCCCATGGCTTTGGACATTATTGTATTTACCAGCAATCACTGTCCCCACGGACCACTGCTGGTAAAAACATCTACTGGACGATTGATATTCGATTTTCTTAACTGAAGTCACTCTTTTTAAATAACATTGGTTATACAATGCCCTGCACTGTGTGGCAGAGAGAGAGAGAGAGTGTGTGTGTGTGTGTGTGTGTGTGTGTGTGTGTGTGTGTGTGTGTGTGTGTGTGTGTGTGTGTGTGTGTGTGTGTGTGTGTGTTTGTAGGAGCAGAGCTACAAGAATGATTTGAAAGGTTGGTCTTTTATCAGATGTACCACTAGGAGCAAATTAAACCACGTGGAGTAAAATAGCCTCAATAAGGGATCTGAAACGACTCAACACAATATTCTCCTTCCACCAGGAATCTATAAATGGCTCATTTAGCATCTGTGACCTCAGCGCCTGCTACTGAAGGAGAGTTATGGCCTTTCAAAAGGAAACTATCATAGATTTTAGTGAAGTAAGAAAATGTCCCCAGGTAGCGCTAGAGCAAATGAAATTATGCATGACCTCCTTCTTACTTGGTTTAATAAGAGATCTATGGACTGGGGACAATAAAGATCCAGATGTCATGGAGACATATGAACAGGAAAAGAAGGTGATGAAAACCTCGACTGAGCTACATATTCAGCACCGTAGGAATGAATAGAAGTTCACCTTTTGTCTTATTGTCATTCACATACATATGCCATGGACTGTGATATCTGTCTCTCATTGGTATTCATTGACCCTGGGATGGAAAAATTGGCATCGCAGTTTTCATTTAATCAGACTCTTATGGGGATTGGCTGTATGTGTGAGGTGTGTGCGTGTGCATGGTCGGCACAGGCTGTCAGCAGATATTAACGCAGACTTGTCAAGGTGGAGGAGCAAAGCGAGCACCGGACCTAAAGCTGGTTTAAGTAATTGGATTCTTGTTTAATAAAAGTTGGGCTGAGGGTCTATTTGTGTGTGTGTGTGTGTGTGTAATACACAGATTTTTAGACTAAGTGTGACGTACACATTCTAAATGGGTATTTAGGCTTAGGTTCCAAGAAATGACAAAATCCATTAATATTAAGTGTTTTTTTGGGGGTGCAGGTACCACAGTGTCAGACTTTGCTTTATACTACATTGTATATGTTCAAGCTCCGTAGAGATGACATCTGGAGCACATGGTTAGAGTAAAGGCTTTTAGTAATTTACAGTAACTAACGTTACCACATTAAGCACGTTTCTGTCTGAGTAAAGAAAGCAGTGGTGGTGTAGGCGTTTAAAACGCCTGTTAACATCTGTCTCTCATAGGATACCCATGTGCTGGCCTTTGCTTACGTTTAGTCATTGCAGAATACACAAATAAATTCATTAAATTAACATAGCAACTCTCAACTTTTAAGCGAACATCATAGAAGAATCACAAAACACACGATGAAATCATTTCTCCCATCACTCATGGAATAAGATTTCATTTGGTTCAGTATATAAATCCAGTATTGCTTTCTCATTGGAACTCCCAGAAACTCAGGGTAGAGTCCGAGCCATGCATTTACATAATGATGTGCCATTGCATTCTCAAGATTCTTCATGCAATTGGAAGCCTAATGTTCTGCAGTCCTGGTTTGGTTGGGCCGACATTCCCCAGACCTCAGGGACCTTCAGTGTAGTGATAATGGGTTACTACTGTAGATTTGAATTTCTTCTCCAGGCATGGGTGCACGAACTCAGTGGACTTAAAGCAGTGAGCCCAATGACCACACTGATTAAAGCCTGCACGGGGAGGCAGTATGTACACTGAGCAACAGAGGTTTAAAAAGATATAAATGGACAAGATGGGATTTTGAGGTTTACATGCTTTTTGTCACATCACTAGTCACTTTGCATGTGTATCCATTGGCATTGAAGAAATATTAAAAAAAGAGTTAATGTAGAGAATGATCTCATTCGAGGTTACCAGAAACGTGTTGCATAAACTCTGTACATCAGAGCTGTAGGGCAGTTCAGCATCAGTGCAACCAAAATCTCCTGCAAAACACGTGTTGCGTCTTTCCACCTGCAGCTTTACTTCCCTGGAGCTAGATATAAAGTCTAGCCTGGGCTACCAAATGGTGGACATAGCAGATAAGCAGAGTATCACTGAGGCACACTCCTGTAGTCCGTAGTCAAGCATGAAACTCTCTCTCTCTGTCTCTCTCTCTCTCTCTCTCTCTCTCTCTCTCTCTCTCTCTCTTTCTCTCTCTGTCCCACACATACACACACACACAGACACACACACAACCCCTCTGTGACTTCTAGAAATAAACAGAACACATTAAAAATCATCTGTGAAAAACTCCATGGTCGTAATATCTGAGTAATCTCGAGTTCAGCAGTATCTGTGAAATCCTCCATTGATCCATCTCCTGTCTCATCCTCATTAGTGTCAAGCAGACAACAGAGTGTGAACGTCTCTCAGCTGGTCCCTGGAAGTCCCCACACCCCAATACACCAGCTGGAAGTTAAAGTCCTTCCAGCGTGTCCTGGTTCATGAGAGCAGTAGCCTACGGCCTGGCCACCGCCATAGCAGTAGTCCCAGTAGGAGTTTTTACCCGGTCCCTGATCAACTTCCCATGCTCCCATTAGTGGGAAGAAGTTTAAGGCTGACCCTGAGGCCCTCTCAGATCCACACACTGTCATGGGGGGGGAAGCCAATCGACCTGTGGATGAAATTCATTTTGAATACGTATGTCTTGGATATTACACCTTCAGTTACTGTCAAAACTTGTGACCACAGGTTAGGGTCAGAACAAAGAAGAGAGTGGAAACATGGGAGTTTGGCCTCATGGCTCAGCTCTGCCTTTGCTGCGGTGGTCCTATTTCAAGACAAAATCATGGTTTCACACATCAAAGTATAGACTATCATCACCTACATGGAGGAGACATCCTGTTACAACTGGACCAAAACTTAGGGTTTGGTTTCAGTGAAGTTTGATGGGTTCAAGGGGTCATCTGTCTTTATCTTACATTAGTCATAGGCTAGGAGATGGGAAGCACAAATACTTTGTTACTCAAGTAGATTTTTCAGATATTTTTACTTTACTATTTATTTTTCTGCCTATTTGCCATCTAGTGGTTGTTAGTTGTAACTCTAAAAGCACGGGGAACTTCTTAATTAATTTCTGTTTAGTAATTCACATTTTATCCTCCAGGCCTATTTTCTTCCCAGAAGCCATATTTGAGCACACACACATACATGTAGATTCCATTAAATGTTAAGGGGAAGATTAAAAAAGAGAAACTGGATCTGTGAATTGTCACAGAATCACAACTGAATTCATATCTTGCTGCTCAGTCAGAATCTTATTAACCTGGAGTCCCAGTCTCTGTCCCAGTAATCACATATGGGACGTTTTAGGTCTGTTGGCATACATCCATTTAAAATGTAGCCAACGGCATTTAAAGAGCCTTTTCTCCATGTCCACTGAAGTTTCTCAGCGTGCTCTCTAGTAACATTTGTATGGTCCAGGTAGCTTTGCATGAAAAACGGTTGTCATTCGCAAGGTTACTTTCATTATATTATATTTTAAATTTTTACTTTTTTATACTTAAAGTGCATTTCCAAGCCTGTACTTTGTTACCTTTATATTTAGTATTTTTTAACACAAGTATCTGTACTTCTACTTGAGTATGGGACGTGAGTACTTCTGCCATCTCTGGTCATAGGATAACAGGATTAAATGCAGCACAGAGAGCAGAGCCGGACACTGACATTAGCTACATCGGCTTTATTTAAATTTTAGTTTAACGTCATCCATGTAAATGTGTGTAACTGTGTGAGCGTGAACACAAGAGAGCAGCTTCCTTGGTTATTGTGGATCTTTTTGAATGACTTCATTTCAACAGAAGAAACATTGCAACTGCATACTTGAAATCTGGTAAAACAAAAATCTAGTCAAGTACCTGACAAAACTCACACCTACCTAACTTCACTTTTAGGTCATACGAAAGACAAATATTAGGATCGACATACATCAAGTTTGGGAAGATAGGACATAGAATAAGTATTTGTCTAATATGAATAAATACAGAGTGCTTACATGATGTTGAATGGTAAAAGACACCAGCTTCACCAAATCCACAGTATAATATACATTATGTACTGCTGATGATAAGCAACAATCTTTACCAAGGTGTTCTGCTTTTTAACTAGTGCATAAAAGTAGAAGCACCTTTTTATACAACACAGTCTCTGTTAGCTGTACGCTGGCAGTGCAGTGCGGCGCTTTCACTTGGTGCCGAGCAGCACTCAGTCTCTATTACTGGGAGAGCAGGAGTGTCTGACTGCAGCCAGGCAAGCTCAAGGTAGCATCAGAGATTTGACCAGTCAGTCGTGTAGAGCACTAAGTCCTTCATTTACTACTCACATTCCTTTGCCTGCCAACCTAACACCAGTGCCCTCATGTGCACACACACACACACACACACACACACACACACACACACACATGCACTAAACACGACATGTTTCATGTAGGCAGTGCATCTGCTCATTCTTTCTCTCTCACTCTGTTACACACACACACACATATAGTCCTTGTTTCCCAACTCACTCAATCCACCTCTTCACACACACACACACAAACACACACACCACACACACACACACACACACTATTTTAGCAGCCTTGAAAAGTGAAAAGCTAAATGGTGTGAAGTTGAGTGTTGGTCCATCTGTCTCCTGGGTGATGGAAGGAATTAGAAAGACAGTGAGCAGTGGGAGGGACATGGGGGGAGAAATATTGGAAGAAGAAAAAGGAAAGGAGGGATTGGGGTCAGGTCCATTAATATGAATCACCAGCAGAACCCCACAGCGGATCCATCTGTGGTTGTACACCACCCAGAAACAATTCACAGCCTAGACAATGGTACATTAAAAGGTGAATAGGGGTAAAAATGAATTCCTGACAGTTTCTGCTTGTGATTCAGGGTTTCTGTGGTATTACTGTCTTTTCTCCATCACAGAGTTGCACATGGTACGCAGAATAACACCTAGAATTACAGAATTCATCTTTAAATTGCTAGTTTTAAGGTTAAACAATTCTATTGGTACCTTGTGAATGTAGTGTTCAGTGAGAAGGTTCAGTCTTATGTCAAACAATGAGATTTGGAGAGGCTCTTTGTGGTGAAAATTTATTCAGCACCACATGAAGGGCCAAAGACTATTGGTGCTGAAATTAATATTCTCCTTTCACAGATACTTTAAACAGTAAACGCCCCTCTTTGAGGAAGAGCTAGAGCCAGGGGCCAGTGTGTGTCACACACACATGCACACAAAGGGGAATGTCAGATTGGGTGCTGAATAATGCAGGTCTGCTTGGGATATTATACATAGGAGAGTGGTAGATTTATAGCAGGAGGATTTTTCAGTTTTACAATAAGAGCATCTATATACAAAATTTCAGGGGAAAAACTATTTTTTTGGTTTTCTGAAGGCATTTATAATGTAAAACACAAGAGGGGAAGACAATAGAGCAAATATTTAATAAGAAATCTGAGTCTTCTGGCACTGTGTTGTGAAAGAATGCTTGTGAAGAAACATATTCAGAAGTAGGCCATGGCACACAGAGAAACCATTTAAAACCCGATTTGAACATTGTGGCTGTTTGCTTACTCAGCAAAAGCTGTCGTAATGCCCACTAACAACCCCACCGTCGTGGTGTATTAGCAGACCGGGCAGGGGTAAAACTGCCATGGTTGACAATTTGTGTTTGGAGAATGAAATGAGAGCGAAAATGATACACCTACTTTTGGGTGAAGTGTTTTTTGAAGTTATAATTCAGATTCATTTAAATTTCAGTTATGGTTGATTAAGGGACACATGTAGTCACTGGTGGTGCCAGCTAGCGTGTTTAAATATTATTTGAAATGACATGTATCAATCCTTGTGAAAAGCCATCTCACTGTTAGCACATACACATACAAGTATCAGCTTATGATGCACCCAAATAAACGGTGTGCTGAGAGGATTTAATGTGTGGTAATGTTTCAATAAAAAAGACTAAAGAAAACAGTCAATAATATCAGGAATGATCAAATACGATGCTCATGATTTCACGTTGTCTTTTGCGTTGTGTGAAATGCATGCATGCAGCAGCAGCTTCTGCTTCATTGTGTAGGTCGACTGTGCAAGCAGCTCACAGTGCCCCTGGTTTCGGTTTGTTGTTAGGCTACCTCTAGTGGCCGTGCTAATTATTGCGGGAACAAACAAGGAGCTCCGCAAGGAAGGTCGGGGGGCTGGGTGGGTCAGACAAACCCAAGACTTTCACTCAGGAGACTGGAGTTTGTGTCCCACGTGAAACCAAAAGTCAAGAGTCACTTTTTGAAATGAACTGACTTGTATAAACGTTAGTGTGTAAAGCAGAACAATATCATGATTACAACTGGCACAGGTGACCGGTCCAGTGTCATGGTCAGGTGTTAAAAATGGCCACTGTGCCGCTGTATCATCGCTGTAAATTTGGAACAATCATATGTGGTTTTTTTTTGTTTTGGGAGTCATTGGAAATCGTTTAGCTATGAGAATGTGTTGGCCATACAAATATACAAAAATGTGATATGCTCTGATGAGAGTGAGAAATCTTAAGCATGAGAACTCTAAATGTTTCTTTCCCCTGGTTCTTGATGTCCCAGATGACTCTGATAACTATGCAGAAGGTGGGCAGAAATGCTCTGATGGCCAAACTGTCATTAGAGGGTGCCAGTAAAGGGTTGTTCACATTTCCAATTTTAAAATTCCTTTCTGCACTGTGAGAAGGACCTGGATTGCTTCTTCTGATCTTCAGCTGATCAGTTAGAGAGCAGGAGTCCAACCTCCACATCAGAGGCAACAAACTGACTTAAATGTCATTATTTCCCACAAAATGATGATGATCTCTTTGACGTCCAGATGGTTCAGAATGATTTTCTGGGCTGAGTCACAAACTATGATGCTTGGCAGATTTTTTAAGTTTGCTCCTAATATTATCAACCCTAATTAGTATGTTACCAACAAAAAGCATTAGTGATTGCGTTGCCCCTGGTACCACGGTGGCTTGATAAAGAACCAACACAGCTCTCCTTCACTGTTTTACTGATGGATCTGCAATCCCAGTATAAACAGGGCAAGGGCGATCAATGCCCTCTCACATCACACACTTTCTCTCTGAGAGAATCCTTTTTCACATGGCAAGTAAAGTACAGGATCATAATAGTACAGTCAACACTGTCTCATATAGCAACATAAATTGTCTGGTTTGACCAGTCTGCCCTGTGAACAACACAGTTCCCATATTGCCGTGACAACAGAATGGAGTTTATATTCTCTGCCTGAACCCAACTGGACCAGGTTGTAATTTCTCAAAATTCCCACAGGGCTTAAATAAGGTTGGGTGCAAATGTCCCTGTGTTTGTTCTCTCCCTGCCATAAGTAATAGCTACTCCTGTGCAGAATTGGACTTTAGTTGACTTTTTAACTTGTAGCTTTTCCTACATTCATTTGGTAACCCTTCAGTAGTTGGTGCATGTGGTCAGTCACCAGGGCAACGTTAGCTGAACATGGAACTTAGCTTCTAGACTACAATACACAATATGGAGCATGAGGGTATGGAGGATATGGAGTTGCTTAAAATCAAAGATTGTGCGAGGGTAGAGAAATGCTGTGCTGAACCTAGTTTCTTGATATACAGTATTGAAATTACCCGAGCTCCAGCAATTTCCCATGACATGTATTTTAGAGACTGTGTCTTTCTGAAAATACAGCCCTCCATGACTTATTTGACGCCCATTGGCCATAGTACAATTTCACAACAAAGGAATGCAAGGACAGAAGGTGAATTATAAACCTTGAAGTTTACTCACATATGAGAATGAATGTGGAGCCCCAAGGCTCGTCATAAGGGCGATGCATCATGTGTACAGAGTGCTTTAGGTAGACTATAAAATTGTGCTGACTAAACAAGGTGAGAAAACAAAGACTTGTGCATTCAAATCATCCAGATCCCCAGACTTGAAGAAGACAGCCAGTCTCAAACTGTAAATCTGCATTCTCTGTGCTCATATTCCTCAGACGTTTGTTCTATCTGGGACAGCTGGAGAAAAATGACTACCTTGGAATTTTTGACTCTGAAAGACTGAGTGGGAGCTTTTGCGCCAGTATAGTGCATCCCGGCTAAGATTAGATCTCCCTCAGTCCAGTTTGAGTGAAAACATTACTGGGCATATTTAAGGTAGCTGTCAAGGCTGTCCCTTCCAGAATATGTTCAATTCCACCTACAGCCCCTAAAGGGGTGGTGTCTGGGAATTAAAGCTGTGTCATTCTCTCTCACCCACCCACCTGCACATAAATCCACACACACACAAACACCTCCGTTGGCCATGACCCATCTGGTTTCTTTCTACTTCTGTGGTTTCCATGTCCGAAAAGGAAGCCGGAGCTGGTTAGCAGACACATATTTAATTACCCTCCAGCAAGACAGACAGGCAGACACACACACACACCCACACACACACACACAGTGCGTCTCACTATCTTTGTGCGGACCCGTCATGTAATGCATTCTCTAGCCCCTTACCCTAACCTCAACCATCACAACTAAATGCCTAACCTTAACCCTTCCCCTCAGCCTAACCTTAACATTATTCTAACCCTAATCATAAATCCAGGTCTTAACCCTTAAACAGCCCATTAAAGTTGTGGGGTCCAACATTTTGGCCCCACAAAGCTGGCAGGACCCCACAAGTACACTTTATTCCCAGTTTTTGGACCTCACAAATGTAGTTTAACGAGAACACACACACACACACACATCTCATCACTTGTCTCGCTCTGACGGTGTTATGTAAGTGTCCTTAGGCGGGGAGAAATCTCACTGTGCTTGCACATACACACATACACACATGCATTTGAGCAAAGGCTTGTCCAGAACTAGTTTCTTTTTGGTGGAGGGTCGGCCTGTGAAATGGCCTGTCTATCCACTAGCTTGTTAAAGTCTGGGGGGAATAGATTGATTGTGACATGTCTAGTCCTGTCTATGTAGAGACAGTTACATAATGAGTCGGTCTGAGGGTCTGGTGATTGGATGATTTTTGGAGGGAACAGAAACCTTGTTGTAATTCTTGGCAACAATCTTTTAGGACATCTTCACACAAAAGCTTCAGTTCTATCCATCATCTATTTATCAATCAGTCCATCTTCTGTTGCTTACTATATGCTAAGAAAGAGTCCAGATAAAGAATGTGGTTCTATTCTTAGTGTTCCAAATCCGTCCTTTGCACTTTTTTTGGCAAGAGGATGTTGCTGCTTCAAAATAAAATGAGAAAATAGTCAATTAGATGGCTTGTGTTGCTAGATTCTTTTCTTAGTCAAACTACAACAGGACTTGAATAGAAGGGGTCAAGTCTCAGTGTCTGACAGAGACTAAGAGTCAGCCAGACTAGCAGCTCTGAGGCTGTACACAGCGATGCTTTGAGCTACTGGCTCATTTCAGTATGATAACATGCTCACAACAACGATGCTAACATGCAGATATTTAGCAGATTTGTCATGCCAACATTTACTAATTAGAAACTAGTTAAGCATACAATGCAGTTGAGACCGACGGAATGCTATTTTCATATATGCTTCAGTCAAAGTGTGGAACTGACCGACATTGCCATCCCACGAAAATGAATGTGCTCAATTTGCTTAAAAGTCGATGACAATCATTTTCTGTTGTTTCCAACTTTCCAATTTAATATGGATGAATGCTTCTGTGTTCTGGTTTTTAGTATGTGCAGCATGTTTAGTGTGCATATGGCTGGCAAACATTTAAAATGTATTAAACTGTGTCTTAGGATTGCAGAATGAGCCGTGACAGCATCATAATTCTTTCAAGCAGTAAAACAAAGGTGTGATTCAGGAGCCCGGGGCCTAGCCGTGCTAACACTCTGGCAGCGCCTCTGCCTATGGCCACACATTTCCTGTGCAGCCTGGTGACCTGGATAAATCAGTCCGAGCTCGCCTCAGGCAGATGTGAAATACGTAAGTGTGTTTAGAAAGGTGTTAAAATGGTGTGGGAACGCCCTTTGGTTACTTTCAACTCTAATGCAAACACCTCTGCACAATATGAATAGCATCATTTTCAAGTGGCAAATGCACTAAGTGCCTATCTTTGCCATTGGCCACCTGTTGTATAATAAATAACTCATGAAACCTTTTCCCACCACTAGATAATTGCAACCAATTACAAACACAATCTTCAGAATGCACCTCGCCACATTCAAACCAAAACAAAAAGTTTGCTCAATATGTTCCAGGCCACCACACACGGAATATCAAGCATCTTGACAAGTGACACTTATCTAAAACATGAAACGAATCAGATTCCATCTCAGACAATACCACTTGCTTTCAAATCACATTATTCCAAACAATGCTGAAAAGAACAGAAAAGAACAAAACAAAAGATGAAAAGTGTCACGTTGTAGAACATTAGATTCGAGATTTTCTAACAAGAAATTGACTTTATCTAACACCTTCGCAACTTAAAATAGTACAGATTGTCTGACAATGATAGCATGCAGCTGAAATACAGTGTTTTATTCTGATTCTGAATTGAGCCCTAACAATAACAGGTCTAAATTGGTTTCCTGGAATGGACTGGTAAAGCAGAATATCGGCAAAAGTGATTGAAGGACAGAGGAGAAGAGATTGACGGCTGGACATTACCAGAGAAAGGAGAAAATAGTGAAGTGATTGCTGAGCCGAGACAGGTGGATACTACCACTGAACTAACAGAGAAATGGTGTAAAAGCAGCAGGCTGTGGATGATCTGCATGTCAAGTATCTCGAGCAGACAGGAAGACTTATCAGTCAGTGTGTACCCTGAGGGGCGTGGCAGGACTGCATCTTTTTCTCTGGATCTCATCTTTGAGCCAGCGTTGGACCGGAGCAGGGGTCAACATGTCTGTCTGTGAGGGGACGGGCACATCTGTCACACACACAGAAAAACATACACAACCACAGCTATGTGAAAAATGTCACAGGTGACAGACAGATTGAATAATATATGTGTTTGGTTTCGTTTCAACATTAACATTCTCGTTCCTACCAAGACCTGTGTCCACCCTCACACAAATCCAGCAGTGGGTCATTAAACACATCAGCACTTATATTAACCAGCCACAGCTGTAATTTTTCATATAATCAGTGGTGCATGGTAATGCTTCCAGCCTTGAGGACAGGCAAGCCATACACAAACCGTAAAAGACAACTTAGCTCAGGTAGTGCAAAGCAATGTTGGCAGCCAGCCTTGGCATATTCGCAGTCTTTTACTATCAACACAGTGAAACGGAGGGCTGACTCTCGCAGCATACTGCCGAGGTAAGGTGTCCTTGGGTAAACCGACATTCAAACTGCAGACAGGAAGAGATGCTTTTCCGCTCCTAGATTATAAGGCCTCACCAGCTGGTTTATGGCTCCGTTAATTCTAAGTTGGCAAAATAACAACTAAGTGTCACTCAGGAGCAAGACCGATCGAGAAAAAAAAGAAGTTAGAGGGAGAATGAGCAAGAATCAACAAAAGCTAGATAGAAAACTCCGACATAGGAACAGATGCTAAATATTGTGCTCATTTATTCAGGGCCTGCTGTGTTAATGGCTATGTAAATCTGCCGGTCTCACTGAGTGGTAGAAACTAGCATTGGCAGGCCTCAACGATGCAGCCTAATTGGAGATAAGTCTGAACAACAAGCCTATAGCATAGCCTCATAAATAACAGACCCTACACCGCCGAGTTAGTTCCCGTTCCTCTTTTTATACATCCTCTCTTTTCTTTACCTCTTTAAACCACACATTGTGGGCGCTCATTCTTCTTTTTGCCCCCATTTTCCCTGCTTATTCCTTTCCTTTTTCTCTTATCCCACTCTATTATAGGACCATCCTCCACTCCTCTTTCCATGCCTCCCTCCTTCCACTCTTTCCTACCTGACCTGGCCTTCCCAGGGTTGTAAAGAGGATTGTGCAGATTGAACAGTAAATTAAATTAATGTAGGCCATTTCTCAATCATTTTTCATCCCTCTAAAATGATTAAGGCTGACGTAAGAAGTTCATTAAAACAGAAAACATTAGGCTCATTAAAAAGCCATTAAAACTATCTCGGAGAGGTGATTTATGTCGGAGTACAACTGGGGGAGGAAATGATTGGACGGGGGGGAGGTGGGTCTGAATAAGAAGAAATGGGAGACAGAGGAGTGTGAGGCCACAAATAGTAAACTCATAGGAATTACAGAGAAATGGAGGCGAAAGAAAACAGTGGGTGGCAAGCAGAGCTTTGTAAGTGCAAGGACGCTTCCTTTCCATTGCACCTTAACCGGAGCGCTGACTGTTCTGACTGAACACAGGTCTCCCCGTCTCTTTCATGTTTGCACACTAAGTCAGCAGAGCCTTACACCAGACATCATTAACTGTTCTTAACTCTGCCCATTAGGCTCTGACATTTACCAAACTAAATGTCATTGTTCCTAATCATCATCTGTAAAGCAAGACACAATATGTATGCACAGGACTGCATGCACATACAGATGCACTCATGCATACTAATGTCCTAAATTTCACCTCTGTCTGAAAAACAAAACCCTTCCACTTGTCTTGTTTTATATATTCCATCCTTTGTGAGTTACATCTGTTCAGAACACAGCGCGTTCAGCGAGATAGCATCTCAAAGCCCATTCTCTTCTTTTGACAAGGGAGAGGGAGATCTTTCAGCCTACTGTTGCAGGTACAAAGTGGCAGAGAGATCGGAGGAGATGGAGAGGCGATGGGGACTATTTTGAAGAAGGTCTTTGAAGCAGAAGGCAGCGTTTCTATGTCAAATGGATTCAGCCGCGTGCTAACGTAGCTGCCAGTGACTCAGACAACAGCGAGCCAGGTTTCTAGAACTCAGCTCACCTGGAGAGGCTGAGCAGATTGGATGGTTAGATTCTGCTCACTCTCCATCTAGCTGGAGGCAAGGTTTCACTGATATGTCTGCTGCTATCAGGCAGACAAGCTGTCTGTGATTCTAATGCATCACCGCATATTGAACTTGGCAAACATAGCAGAGACCCATATATTTCTCATTTTATTTAAAGGTCCCACAACATGGTGCTTTTTGGATGCTTTCACATAGGCCTTAGTGGTCCTTACTGTATCTGAAGACTCTTTATAGAGACTTTAGTGGTCCCTGGAACTGTATCTGAAGCCTCTTTCATATAGACCTTAGTGGTCCCTAATACTGAATCTGAACTCTCTTTTATATAGACCTTAATGGTCCCCTAATACTGTATCTGAAGTCTCTTTATATAGACCTTAGTGGTCCCTAATACTGTATCTGAAGTCTCTTTATATAGACCTTAGTGGTCCCTATTACTGGATCTGAAGTCTCTTTATATAGACCTTAGTGGTCCCCTAATACTGGATCTGAAGTCTCTTTATATAGACCTTAGTGGTCCCCTAATACTGTATCTGAAGTCTCTGATGCCTCTTTCCCAAAATTCCACGGCCCACGGCCCACCTCAGCTTTCATTTTCTCAAAAGGCAGAGCAGGTTACTTCTCCTTTGTTTTAATTCACTATAAGTTCAGTTTGTTTAGTTTCCGTTTTGTTCTTCTCGATCCCTTCGTTTTACAGCAAAGAAACAGCATATAACTAGCTGAACTTATCAAGAGAGAACATTATTCATTCTGATTCTCTAAAGCATGGTCTGTCAGTTTGCAATTTATTCAAATATTCACTGTTCTCTTTGAATGTGGAAATGCATACATATTGTTACCGTCGGACACATAAAGCATGCAGAGCAGGCGTGCAGGGCTGGTACACTGCAGCTCTTACTCCCTCTAGGTATGCCCCACTCTGCTGCATTCCCTCCTTTGAAGACAGAAGAAACCTTCATATGCAAATGTATGTGCAAACAAATACAGAGTTAAACAAGCTCCCACTGTCATGCAGATGGTTTTGTGTTTAAAGAGAATTCCAAATAGCAGCAAACATGGGCCAGTGTATGCTTTTAACCCAAAGGGATCTGGCTGCAGGCTTGGCCTGGGTGTGTGTTTAGTGTCCAACCATCCAGTGGACAAAGACACACTTTGATTTATTGGCAAACAGTTAATAAGTCTGCAGACATGGACAGAGTTTGTGTGTGTGTGTACAGGGTTTAAGAGTGTGTGTGGTTAAGCCCCATGCAGAGACATTGTAAAATATGCTGTTGGCTTTTGGTCACATATCTAGTTTGAAACAGTTAGATAGATAGATAGATAGATAGATAGATAGATAGATAGATAGATAGATAGATAGATAGATAGATAGATAGATAGATATTACATTTTAAGTTGAAGGTGACTTCACTGCTATATATCGACCCTGTCTCCAGGAAATGACGTTTCCATATGTTTCATTAGAAGCATGCCACTACCTGGATTATGTTTTTTTTCACATAACAAAGAAACACTATTTTTTAATCTGGAAAGTCAAAACATATTGATAATAAAATCATCAGCAAAATGTCCACTGACGTTTTCAATATCCCCTCAGAACAACTCAAACAATTTGATTGTCTCTTGAGACAATGCAAACAGAAACAGAACTTTGTGAATCTGCGGCAGGTGGGTCCAGGTCAGCGGGTTAGATGAGAGGATTAATGCTACTCAGATTTTTGCGTGTACATGCAATATGTTTTGATTGTAAAAAGTTAGAAAATCAATCTTGTTATAACTCTGAAAAAAAAAAATTATTTCCCAAATTCTGCAACTATTTATCCAAATTGCATTTGTTGCCTAACCTAATGTGAGACTCTCCCTCCTCCCAAGATTGTTTAGGAATGTAGCACTTCCCTAAGAAGATTCTGACAGAAATTTCTTTCCAAACATAACTGGCAAAATAAAGTAGACCTATGTAAAACAGAAGTTCTAGGAGAAGGGTTGCATTTTTAAGAGAACATGTCAGTTTGTTTTGTAACTTTCTACAGACTTTGGTTTTTGCCTTTCCTTTTGCAATATCCCCCCTTTCCCAATGTCATGCTCTGTCTTTGCTTTTATTGCATACTTTGTTCACAAAAGCCTCTGATCTGTTCAGCTCCGAAGGATCCTGTTCACCCGTGAATTATGGAATTGGACAACGTTCAACATTGTTTCACACTGCTCTTTACATTGTGTTGCTATGCATTCATTGGTATGAAGTGCGAACCAGAATAAAAGATGACAGGCACCCTGCTTTTAGTTGAAAAGTCTGATGCAATGTTTGCATGCAGCTGTTCTGTGCAGCTACTGTGCAGTTCCACTAAATATACACTGTTCCCTAATAGACTTGTGTACGTTTATTAATGCATATGCAAACATATGCCTACTGTCACACTTAAATACGTCTCATTTACTCTTTGTGTACTGTACAGTATTGTACAGAGTTGCACTGACTGGGGGGAACACATTAGCAGTGCTTGTGTATTGTCTTGTGGTTTCTTGTTGTCTTGCAAACATAGTTTAGAGCTTTGTTGAGCCCCGCTGAGTACAGCCACACTTGGCTGAATATTCATGGAAACTGGGGATGTATACATATGTGACTTTTTTATTCAGTATAATTACCACTGGTTCTGGCTGCAGCTTGTGATGTGTGAGCATGTGTGTGTAGCACTTTCTGTCAGGAGTGGTGGTGTGGTGGTCAGCATGAAACACAAGTTTGCACACCAAGACTCTGAACCATGCTTCAGTTGGCCACAGGCCACACAAACACACACACACACACACACACACACACACACACACACACGACCAGTTTTAGCTTTTTAATGAATTAGTCATAACTGCCATCATCAATCAATCAATCTATCAATCTCTCACTCACTCCGGCGGGGCTGCTGTGGGGGGCATGCATTATGCATAGTCTGTTAGTCTGGAAAGGGAGACAAACTGCTCATTTCACATGCATACGTTTTTGAAGGGCTCAAAAGCACCTTTTGTTAGCTTATGAAGCGTTAAGGTTTGTTGATGCTAACTGCAAGGCACCAGATGCATGAGTGAGTTGAGCTCTGATTGAGGGACAAGCAGCTATCTTGACCTCCTTGACAGCAGACCATCAGGTGGTTTTCTGAAGTCTGAATACCTGCTGGTGGCTGTGAAGCGCAATATGAATAAATGTGGATTGATTGATTAAAACGAGAGCTGACAGCAACAGAGAGAAATGAAATTAAATATTAAAAAGCAAAGATGTCATTGGCTGATAGAGAGTGTGTGGATAAATCTGGTTGGTTAACTAAAAGAGTAAACACCACTAATCAGCTGAAAAGGGGACGCAGGAGAAGCTGGAGAGAAGGGAGAGGAATGAGAATGACAGAGTAACAATAGACCGTTGCCCTGCTGAACTTCCACTAGCTTCACTTCACTACTGTTCTAAAAGGGTTAACCCAATGTCTGTGCATTCACTAGAGATGGGAGAACTAGGCTACATGTGGAAGAAGTGAATAAAGTAGAAGTTATTATGTTCTTTGTTCTGACTGCCTACTCTTTGAAAATCACATGGAGCTAGTTACAAACTCGGAGGTCAAACAGCGAGATGAAATATGGAATGTGAATCCTCGGCGAAAAATGCTTTGACTTGAACACTTCACACCTCGGCCTCTCATCCTGCTTTTGGTGGATTCATAATGAATGATCTATAAATGAATAATGCATTTTCATTTCATCCACTCCAGTAAAACAAGAATTTGTGATGTGTGACCATGTCCACTCAAGTTAACACAACTGTTTGCTTCCCAACAATGGCTCCTCTCCTCTCTTGTTTCCTCCTCTCCTCTCCTCTCCTCTCCCGACTGAGGAGAGCTGGGCGGTTGGGAGGGCAGAAGCAGTTTTTCCTCCCCCAAACTGAGAATATGGACCTCACTGGGCTGACCTCGTTCTACAATTCTGGGCTGCAGGCGTGGCAGATACTGTACTAAAACGTTCTTGTGATATGAATTCATCTCGCTGTTTAAAGAGTCTTTGTTTTCCAACAACTTGTTAAGGACTCGAACATTACGGTCTGCTAGGCTGCGGGCCAGTCTCAGAGAAGCTGGGTGAACCAACCTGACCAGAGAGAGTCCCCTCTCTGACCATCACCCCAACTGTGGGGGATAGGCAGGGGGAAGCAGGCCAGCCACTGACCTTTCCAACCCTTCACCTGGACAAGTTTCAAGCTGCAAGGAAGAAAGCTTCATTACACCTGCACAAAGGTCCTGAACCATCGGTCTTGGCTGAGCTGAAGGAGTCGAGGTGGACTGAGTTTTTTGGCCCGGACGTTTCCCCGCATGCCGTTTGGCGTTCCCTGTACAAGGTGCCCGTTGAAAAGCAGGCAGGAGACCTTCAATGGAGGACTGTACATGGGGCTATAGCTGTGAACAGATACAGAGCGCACCAAGATCCATAGCTAGGGGGGGGTGTATTTGTTGTCTTCTGCTCACCTCCATTCACTGGAATCACCTTTTTTTTGTCCCCACACTGATCATCCACTTGCTCGTACCATCTCCTGCCCAAAGAGAGACGATCCATTAATCAGCAAATAGTGCATTACCTTTGTAATTAACATTCAACTGAGTTTCACCCAGTAATATTTCATTAGTTTATATGCAAATAATTTTGAGCGATTGCCTCATTTGGTCTGTGAGTGCAGTGATATATTGGTCTGATGAAGGAATCTGTGTGTGTGTGTGTGTGTGTGTGTGTGTGTGCCCATGTGTGTGCCTCCGTGTGTGTGTGTGTGTGTGTGAGTGTGAGTTTGCACACATACTGTATGTTAACGCATTTTCATGAACTCGCTCTATCTCTCTGTCTCTGGTACACACATACACATATACTTTCCTCCGTCTCAAACACACACATGCACACATGCAGAGACCCACACATGATAGATGGCTTGACCATATATCCTTGTGCTGGGTTTTAAAGGCATTAGGTTTTTACTCACATCGAACTAATTCCAAATTCATTGCACTCCATCAAACCTGAGTTGACTGTTTAAGCAGCTCGGTCAATTTCTTTTCGGTTTACCTGCAATATATATCTGCAGATACTTCAGATACTTCAAACAGATGCTGCTTCTGCATGTTTATCTGACCAATTCATGATAAAAAGCTTTAGTAGCCATTGTCTTCCTCCTGATCAGCCTCTCACATTACTTTGATATGTATTTTTCCCTGCTGTTCTTACATCTTAGTGATTAAACAACCTTAGCGAGTACAATGGTACAGTATAACAGAATTATTGGACAAAGCTACAAAAAAAAGACCCAAATTATGACAAGATGGTGTAGAATATCTGACTGCTATTTTGGACAGATACAAAAAAATTCAATGTCAGGGTTATGATTGGAAGAAAACGTATACCCAGGCTCATATGGTACCCTGACACAGTAAACATATTCCATTACTGTGTACATCCAGCATGTCCATCTCTACAGTAGGACCCCGAAATCCTTAAGGGCCCTCTGCCAAACTGCACCCCTGTCAGCATGTAGTTTGGTTTGACTTATGGTTTCTTGTCTTTCTCACTTATTCTTTTTAAAAAGCTAATAAATCCAATTTGACGAATCTTAGGAAGAGGGAAAGAAAGACTGTGTGAGTCTCTGTGTACTCATTTATAATACACCCTGTGAAAGAAGCGCAATGATATTGGATGTGATGCACTTCAGAAACTGGTCGTCACAAGAACTCAAGACAAGGAGGGGACGGATAACTCAACTGTGTGTGTGTGTGTGTGTGTGTGTGTGTGTGTGTGTGTGTTTGTGCATCCATTTGAGTGTCATTTTCCAAAGGAATGCATGTGGCTGCTTCGTCAGACTTATCACTTCATAGAAGCTACTCAGTGACGGTTTGTAATTACCTATGATCAGGTAAGGTTAGGAAAGGGAACAGATAGATTACGTTCAATTTTATGTCTAGCCAGACATAATTTGCCTCAGTAGATATGAAATTCTGATTAAAATGTTAAGGGAAGAATATTCCAACTCCTTCATTGTAAAGTTTAGCATTGCACTGAAGTGCACTGGCATTTACTCCGTCTGGGGTTTCTACTTTTTAACAAAGTGAAAAGTAGTATAATGAGGACTAATTATTCATGGAATTTACATGCTGCTGAACAATATCAAAATGGGAAAGTTTTATGTAGCTTGTGCAGTTGCAGTCAGACATACAGATTTAAGACCTGGGTCATTTAAAGTTGTAATCCTTTTGATCCATTACAGTCCTGGTTGATTTGGTTGGTGTACGCTGGTTCCAGGTGGTAACAGTGAGAGTTTAATACAACAGTCCATTAGCAGAATTACAACAGAAGATTTGGTGGTGGATCAGTTTACAGTGCAGCCAAACAAACTCACGTTGTAAAAGTCAGTCAGTAATAGATGCTACGGAGGTCTGATTTCATGCTCCACAAATATCCACTGAGCAAAAATGGCCGTAGATGTAATCTGACTGAATGATAAACCCTGACCTCACGACAAACTTTGTGTTTCCTGTGACTGCTTCGCAATAAAATGCACTGCTTTGCCAGTTGAATGCCTTTAACAGTCAAGAGGGAGGCAGACACCAATGAAAGAATAAAAACTGAAATCCAGCACGGGAGTGGCAGAACAATGGAAACTACAACATAGAAAGGTAATTACCGAATGTGAACAAATGGCTGTTGCTGAGACAAATGCAGATCACACATAATTACATAAAAGCGTTTGATTTCATTAAAATCTTAGGAAGTTTATCTGTAAAAATGATTTCATATCATGTCCTATTCAGTCCGTGTGCAGTCAGATCAGCACCTGTTGTCAGCCCCGTAGAATCTCCCAGAAACATCAGTGTGTACCCTGTGTGTGCCGCCACGGTCCGTCAGCATGTTTGTGCGACACTCAGGCAATATCATTACATGACAACTGCCAATGTGTCCACTCGGGCTGATTCATCGGCCCTGAGTCTGGGGGCTTGTCCAGGAAAGAAGGCTCTCCATCAAGCTGAAAGGGAGCAGGCGCTGGCCGGAAGTCGACAGCTTTCCAATATGCAAACTTTCTGTGTTTATTTATTTGCTTCTTAATGACCTCAAGTTCAAGCCAAGGGGGCATTTCTTTTTCCTTCTGTGAAAAAAAGAAACAACAACCCAGTCATTTTTCTTGCTGATCATTTGTCACTGGCACATCAAAGTCAAGGACCGGAATAACTTTGACTGGAAAGTTTGCTCTACACTTAAGATGGATGCCTTTGAAAGTTTACCCTTTAATACCAATAAGTGCTTATGTCATTACTGCCCCCCAGCACACATTTCTGTTACCTCTACCCACACACCTTCTTCTCTTCTTCCATCCCTCCCTCCCTCCCTCCCTGCTTTAATCAGAGTAATGCCAACCCAACACAGCACTATACGCTAGGTTAGACAACAAGATGTGTAATGAGATTACACACAGACTTCAGCACTGCATGCAGTTAAGTTAGCAGAGACGGAAGGTGCCAGGCTCCCCTACTCTGCCTTTGTATGCTTTTGGAAGGACATTCAAATGAGTTGGCTGAGAAAAAAACGTAGCTAGAGCTCTGTCACATTTCTCCTCTCCCTGAAAGTGGCTGCTAGGTACCTGTGGCACTTTTTTGACTCGTCTCAATGGAAGATAGGATCGGGCCGGCTGTTACTTTGATGTGTTGTTATGTTAAGATCCCTCAGCCCCGTCTTCGAGTGACTCTCAAAGTTGCACTGTCTCACTCTCTCTATGCATCAGACTCTTTGGCTCTTTTCTGCATGTTAATGAACTCGGCAATAATCCCTGTTGGTTTTTTTGGCAGGGGTAGGCTCAGGACAGAACAGAACAGCTTCTCTTTGTTTCGCTTAGTCTTTCAGTATGGGCAAGCATGTGTGCTGATTTTTATGTCAGTGCACTTGTGTGTGTCTGTCTAGTGAGAATAGGGTAAAATCAGAATAACTCATTTAGATGAGAAAGAAAAAAGAGAAAAAAACACAGCATCCTTGTTTTAGTCCTGAACAAGACTGATTACACCTCTGCTTGCGCTGCCAAAGATCACTGTATCCTATGTCTTATTGGAGGAGAGGGTTGCTACGACCAGACCACTAGAATAATCATACCACAGCTGTTAATCAGGATCTGCCTTTTCAACATTCATCTGCACCTGAACTTTGTTTGATCTGGCTGTGCGCTCCCCCTCTGGTTAATGTGTGTGCATGTGCCTGGATGCATACATTGGTGTGTGTGTTTACAGGAGGCACGCAGGGAGGCTTAGAGAAAACTATTTTCCATGTATCACAAGTATGGTAAACATATTTATAATACTGGGAGTGTGTGTGTGTGTGTGTCTTCGGAAGGTGTTGATTTGTTTGAATGTATTGCACCAAGCAGGGGATGCTAATCTCAAGGGGGGTCAGACTTTAGTAGGATTAGCGGGGGCAGGGAGATACAGGTGCAGGAGCACTTATTCTTCATGCTGATACATGTATATACAGTTATGTGTGTGTGTGTGTGTGTGTGTGTGTGTGTGTGTGTGTGTGTGTGCGTGTGTGTGTACTCTTCTCCTCTGTTCCCAGAGGACAGAATATAACTTCAAAGGCATCCAGATTATCTTTCATGAATGCAAATCAGTGTATTTGAAATGAGGTGAAATATATGATTCAGCGACAGAGATTGTTGTTGCGACTGTTTGACAGACTTTAAACTCACACCTTCGGCGGAGCTTTTCGTGCATCCCTGTGGGGGCTGGGGGAGTTGAACCTGAGTGGACAATGTTCAAAGTCTCTATTGTGGAGAGCTGTGGTCTTAGGTGCCTCAAGGGACGGTAACCCATGAACACCATGGTGGACATCGGTGGTCAGGGAAGCCGTTGGACTGCAGGAGTCTTTCAGGGACATGCTATCCCAGAGGACTCCGGAGGCAGTTGTAAGGTACCGAAGGGCTGCAGACATGGAGAAGGACTTTCCGTCAATACCAAGGTGCTTTTGGAAAACCATTGCCCACCTCAGGGGGGGAAGCTGTGGACAGTAAGGATGGGACGCTGTTGACCTCAACTGAGGAGGTAGTATTGCGGTGGAAGGAGACTTTGAGGAACTCCTAAATCCAACTCATACACCTTCCATAGTAGAGACAGAGCTGGAGGATGATGCTAACACGTCCTCTATGGCAGAGACAGAGCTTCCAAGGTGCTGGAATGGATGGTTCGGCGGATAGTCGTGAAACAATGCGGAGTCCTTCCTTGTTGTGAAACAACGGATCAGATCTTCACTCTCACAAGGATCCTGGAGGGAGCCAGGTCTACATGTGTTTTGTGGATCTGGAGTAGAGCCACTGTTCCTTAAAGTAGAAAGGAGCCAGTTGAGGTGGTTCTGGCATCTGGTAAGGCTGCCTCCTAGGCGCCTCCCTAGTGAGGTGTTCCAGGGATGTCCAGCTGGACCTTGGGGAAGAAGCACAACTAGGTGGAGGGACGTCCAGCTGGGAGGAGGCCTCCGGGAAGACCCAGGACTAGGTGGAGGGACGTCCAGCTGGAAGGAGGAGGACTAGGTGGAGGGATTAGAGCTGAGACGTGGCCTGGGAACGCCTCGGGAAAGATCCAGGTATAGGTGGAGGGATCATATCTCCAACCTGGCCCGGGGTCCCCCAGTCAGAGCTGGTTAATGTGGCCCGAAAAACGGAAGATTGGGGTCCCCTGCTCGGGCTTCCCCCCCGTAACCCGATACCGGATAAGAGGACAAAGATGGATGGATGGATGGAGATTCTCGAGGGGTACTGTAGATATCTCGGTGTTTTAGTAAATGGGGTTCTCACTTTCACTCCCCCTCTCTTTTCTTTCTTTTTTTCCTCTTCCACTCTTTTTAATGCACCTTTTCTGCTGCTCGTTATGATCTAACACCTACGATGTCAACATCATTGATGGGCCCGGCCCGCCTGGGGCTTGAGCAATCTGCATCCGAGTGTCACAGATGACCAGGGTGGATCCCCAAAGGTGATCCATCACCATGGTAACCGGACGACAGGGACCAACTAGCACTGCAACAATTGATCAATGTGCAAACTGTAATTAAAAGTGTGGCACTAATAAGTACCTTGGGAGCAATAGCCATTCCGCACGCATGGTCAAAGCACGGGAGAAGAGGAAGATGTAGAGATGATGGAGGAGGAGAGGGGGGGGGCTAGAATGAGGGATAAGAAGGATGGAGATGGTTATGGATATGGGAGGTATTAAAGATGAGTAGAGTTAGAGGAAGGGAGGGAGCAGGAGATGCTGAAGGGCTGATATGAGGTCTTGGGTGAGAAGATCAAAAGTGTTACGATGGGCAGATTGAAAAGAAGGAGGCCGGGGAAGCAGAGGAGGGGGCTGCTGGCTGAATGTCTAACAAACAGAAAAAAGCAGCAAGGAGAGGAGGCCGAGGCGGAGCTAGACATGAAATGGCTGCAACAGGGAAAATATCATCTTTGAATTATGAAGTATTTAAGAGGCCTGTTTCTCATTGGTGGAATGTAACTAAGTACAATAACTCAAGTACTGTCACTGACACTTTCTACTTCTACTCCTCTACATTTCAGAGAGAAATACAGTTCTTTTTACTTCAGTACATTAATCTGACAGTTTTTTTTTACTAGATGTTTGCTCACAAAACACATGCAGTTATAAAGTATGTTGTTTTATTATAAATTAAGCTACCCAACAATACACAGGCTTACAAGTACAGCTGAAATGATTTTTTATTTCTTCCACCACTGCTGTTTCTGAGCCAGATGTGTGAGCCCAACCTTTACAAAATTCAACACTGCTTATAATCCAAGTGAGGACTCCAAAGATGGAGCGATGGAGGGATGGAGAGAAGAAGACTTAAAATGCAGCCCTTTGTCTTTTAATCTCTTGCCATATCTTAATGGGCTGCACCCTCATACATATCCTAATTAAAAACCCACCTTAAGTCTTAACAACAATGAAATTACAATTGCATACTCCCTAGCAAGTACTGGCGCACACACACACACACACACACACACATGTTCACCTACTCCAAAGCCATAAACCTTGGGTGGGATATTCTTCTAAATCCCTCCGTAAACAATTAGGCAAGTTATAAAGTGTTTAATGAGATAAAAGCAGATAAAACCTTGTCTTTTGTTTGTCTGTCCGTTGGGACCCTGAGCCAGGAGTTAGTTTGTGTTATCAGGATGTCTCCCCTGAGTCGGGTGCACGGCTGGAGAGCTCCAGGCATTAACACACACCGCTCCGTCTCGGGGTTTGTGGGCGTTTCAACTTCAGTACGACGCTCCAGGTAGGCTATAAACGAACAAACCGAGTTTATTCAATTTGTCTTTTATTTGGCTCTGCTTCTCTCTCTTTCTCACTCTCTCTCTTGGCTCTCTTCTCCCCAGCCCTAAATACATGTAAGGCATCTTCTCTGAACCTCACACACCTTCAGACAACAGCACAGCCGAGGCACGTTTCATTTGCCCAGGAGGCGGCAAATTAAACAAGGCTGTGAAGGAGAAATTCCTCCCTCTCCCTTTTCATTTGAATTTGTGATTGCTTGCTGTGGTGCTGCTGTCTGCCGCTACACATTGGGAAGCATGAAATGAGAAGAGCTTTAGTGTTTATTGAGACTCATGCGGTGTTAAGCGGACAGGATACAGTACAATCTCATTTTCATTAATAGCAGCCAGTGTTCATTCAAAACAATGCGCCAGGAGCTCTGCTACAGTGGACCGAGAATCACCCAAAAAAACTGTTTAGAGAATTACCGCTGCTATTTCTGCTTTTTTTCAATCTGCCTATCTGCCTGCCTGTTAACTGTCTTTGCCTTCTTTCATCCATTCCTTTCTCATAGTTGGCACTCGCTAGTTATCGCACATTATCCACTAATTGAAGCCTGTTCTGTCAACAACCCCTCACATCTAGAAGATCGTATCTGCCCTCAATACGTCTGCAAATATTTTGTCCCATGAATGATTCATGCGTCTTTGCATGTGATGGCAAAATTCATATCATTGTTTACTCCTCCACTTTAAATGTGGTGTGGCTCGCTATATAAGACTGCAATTACCGGTGGAGAGCCAGGGAGAAACGGCAGAAATGTCACCACACTCGACTGAGCTAAAACTGGCTTAAATGACGACAAGCACTCTCCGTGTCAGATAAACAGACTAACAGGCATCAGGGTTTAACGTACACTTCGCCATCCTTATTCGGAGAGGCTAATGCAGACGTTTGGAGAGGCAAATTGGTGAGACATCAAAACGCCTTTGTGATAGAGGAAGTGTGTAAAGGTTAGTGCATCAGAGTATCTACATTTGCATATCCATAAAATGTTTTTTTTTTCTGTCATGCACTGTACGTGTTAGGGCCATACATTCTTCTCCATCATCACAGGAAATGGAAGATGATACATTCTTTCGATTTCTATCCTCCACACAAAGTCACTTGAGAGTTGCACTCGCCGCTGCTTTTAAAGTTATGGGTCACTGCCCTTTACACTAGACGTAATAGGTCGAGCTGCGAAGTGTTCCTTGAGCTTTCAGTTTCCTCCCAAGCAGCCTTCCTTTGTCAGTTGCACATTGTTTTTCCTTTTCCTGTTCCAGAGCTGCAGCTGTTTCCCCCCTCTCCTTCTCCTTTACCCTGTCTCCTCCCCCCATACTTATTTGAGTCTCAGCTAATGACACATTCATCTTCTGTCACCTTCAACGCGTTACCTCTCAAAACGTTACCTCTTTTTGACAAATGCTCTGGCTTCCTAGAGGCCACCGGTGTCAACACATCAGAGGCTGGAGTGACGGTGTAAATACCAGCAACGGATGCTTCCTTCAGGATAATCACCACTGCTGCTGGCCTGCTCCTGGCACTCAGCACCCGCCTCTGCTTCTCTCTTTGATTTGCAGCGGGGGGGTTGTTTATCGGTGTGTGTGCAAGCTTGCATCTATGTGTGATTAATCTACACTGAGCGAAAGGTAGGGTGCAATCAGTGCTCCATTTGCGAATAGTAAAGGGCTCTGTGACCATGAAGGGGAAATGGGAAATGGGAGATGGCGTGTCCAGTGTTTTGGCAGGGGTAATGGAGCCTAAGAAGTCATTTAGGACCAGCTCTGCCCTGTCACATGCCTGTCACAATGCTGGTTCAGCAGTGTCAGAGCCGATGTGCCTCTGGTTGAGCTCCGTGCGGCACCCTGGCATCTCCCATAGTCCCACGTCAGTCAAAGACAACACACATCACAATCAAAAACACACATCCACATAGATACACATTCATAGCATCATGGAATAGGCAACAGAGCTGCAGCGGCCCCCGTCAAGCCATCAAATCTGTCCCCGCCAGATAAACATCCTCTCGACACTGTGACATTTTCCCCGACACAAGCTGAGTGTGAAGGCTGCAAACGTGCACAGCTGGGTGTGTATGTGTTCATGTCTGTTGAGTGTTTTTTTATTTATGCATGCAGAAATAACAGGGCTTTTATATAAAGAGCAAAATTAATGTATGACCCTGCTGTACTGGGTAATAAATCACCCCACGTGAAAGATGTGCCTTTTCCTTTTTTGTTTTTGGCTCCCCTCCCTGAAATGCTACCATTAGCATTTTGTTGTGTTGTGTCGAGATAAATGATTGTAAGATGCAGAGAGAATAAGATGATGCCAAGTGTTTCTGGCTCGTCATGTCAAACTCTTCTGTTTTTGATCAATGGGGAAAGAGCAGCAAGTTGACTTCATTCGATTTGACGTGTACTTTTAACTCCCTGTCAAGTTAAATTCAATTATTTGACATTTGTCTTTTTTATGCCATGCAAACTGCTACATTTTTCCTGCTGACGCACTTTGGACCGTTCATTATACATTCTAATGGATAGGACAGCAAACGTTCTCCTGTCTTCAGAATAAGAGAAGTTATCAGTGGCCCTAATATAGTTTTAAAGGTCCAGTATTGTGGCAATTTTTTTATTTCAGTGAACATGGTCTAAATCATTTTGATGTATGATTTGTAAGCCAGTTTATACACTTTTATCTTCCATATTGTCACTCCGACTCCAATGCAACCACCCAGACTCCGAGGACTTCAGCGCAGAAGTGGATCTCTCGGCCAGACCACCTTCCAAAGGTTTCACTTTCTCTCTAAAAGGTCCTTCTTCTTCCCTCCGCTCCATTTGTCCTCCTCCTCCCTTTCCACACCCTGTGCGAGGTTGAATTAATGTTTGACTGTGGGAGACTTGTAGATGGCAAATGTTCACATTCATTATGCATGACTTCCATGTTGCTGTTAATTTCTCGGAGCCAGCCAAGTCGAGGAAATGATTTTGTACATTATGTTTGTTTAATGAAATTGTCACACTAATGGAAGTGAGGCTGAATAAGATGGAGATGACTGTTCTGTTTGTCGTTTTTATGACCTCTTTTTTTCTATCGCAACTAGTTTTCACATCATCACCCTCATGCGGTATTTATGGACCAATGCAATACTCAAGGAGTTGAGAGTAGACAGAAGAATTCTGTTGGATACCTGAAAATCATTCATCTGTTCTCAGTCAGTGGTGTCCTCAGCGTGTCACATTCATTTAAAGATGCATTGAATAACTACCTGTGTATGCTCAGACACACCTCTTTGTAAGATCGCGCCAGTGTAAATTTGTGTACAGCTTACACACATTTACTTAATGTCTGCCTGTGTTTTGAGAACTGAAGATTCCCATGCGCTGACTTGTGAATAATTTAGCCGTCTGTAAACCTTCTCTGGCCATAGATCTCTCAGCAAACATGCTTTATCTCCCCGCTCACTGCACCTTAAAACCAGGCGGTGTAAATCTATGATCCTAATCACAGGCCCCGTGTTTCTTCACCTCGGAATCAGCCTTTACAAGCGCTCACATCAACTGATAAACACTGACATGTTGATTAGCCCGTGTGTGCCTATCATGCATTCCCATTACATTCGAGTCACAGAGCTAAACATTACGTTTAAAAAAATAAAAAATAACAGGCAATTTTTGGCAAATCAAGAAGGTTGTTAAACAACGCTTATCGCTGTTCTGAATGTAGTTCGAGTTTTCTCAAAGACTCCTTAAACCATCTGGATCAAATACATTCACTACACTACATTAAAAAAAGACGTTTGACTAAATGTGTCATCAAGGTAGCTAGGAAATGACAATGCATACAGTATAAAAGCTTTTTTATGTATGAATACAATATAATGTAAGACATCAACATGAAAAATATAACCAGTGTTGGGCACATGACTTGCAAAATCAGCAACTCGTTGGATGTTACCAGTGGTGGAATGTAACTAAGTACATTTACTCAAGTGCTGTACTTAAGTACAAATGTTGAGGTACTTGGACTTTACCTAAGTCTTTTATTTTCATGCCACAAAGGGGCATGTTACTTATTAGGAAAGTAACTTACCAATTACTTGAAAGTTAAAACGTTTTGGTTATAATGTTGTCTTTGAAGGGGCTGTACTTGAAATTCAGGATGTGAATAGAGCAGCAAACACATGTGTGCATCTGTGTAATTACTTCCACCAACTAATCAAAGTATTCTCGTAAGCGTTGAATCTGCAATTTAATTTTTACAAGACCAATTTAATTTTTACAAGACCAAAAGTTAAGGGATGCCAAAGAGGCCGGCTTTCTTCTCTAAAGGGAATTCAGCCTGTAGTTGCTTGGCTATCTATAGCTGGGTTTTGCATATTGCTAGATCAACGTCTAGGATACTTTTCCTCGCCTAAATGATGAAAAAGGATTGTCTACCTTGTGATGTAATCATATTGTTATTTCCCTGGCAGACAACTCACGTTGTTTTGGAACCTGATAGCTAAGTTTAGCAATGAAATGGTACCAAAACAACAAAAAAATGTAAAAGTCGTACTTCTTGGAATAATACCAAGAAGGGAGTGTCGTCTCCCTACACAACGTTTCCCGCAGCTGTCTGTCCCACAGACCGGAGAGAGAAGACACTATCAGGCCTTAATCAAAGGCCAGAGAAGACAGCCAACAAGTTGATCCTAGTACTGTAAATCTCCTAAACAACTTGCTATCAATGGAATTCCTTTACTGTAGTGGGACGTTACTGCCAAACACGGAATATGGTTGATAATAAATGGACACATATTGTTTCACATTTCCCAAATTGAGCATGGATATACGTAATTTCAGGCCAGAGTATTTGTTTGGATTGGGATGCATTGCAATTTAGGAAACCCCCCGTCAGTGTCCGCATTTCTGAATTAGATGGCAGATGGAGAGTTTTTTTATCCAGATGGTTGAAAGAGTCTTTGAGGATTCTTGAAATACCTTCACAGCAGCGGTAAGTGCTTAAATGAGCTTGTATTGTTTTTAGCTATTCATTTTTGCCATTGTTAAGGATCCTGTACCCACACAAAAAACAACTGTAAAAGCTAATTTCTGAGTTTAGATTATTGTCACTGTAAGGAAATGGTCCTGTACTTGTATGGATGGAGAAAAAAATCCCCAAAACAACCATAATCCCTCAAATGCCTCTTCCACTTAACTTTTACATATCAACATTAATCCGTTTGTACACAGGACCTTTTGTGCAAATACCTAAGTGTATGCACATGTGAACGATAGCTGTTTCTGCGTGTGTGTGTGTGTGTGTGTATGTGTGTGTGTTTATTGCAGTGATGCTGATGCTGCCTCTAACCCAAAATCCATCACTGAGTCCAGCCATGCGATTACAGCATGCCATGGGAAACGCTGACTACTGCTGCTACTCTATTAGGCAAAGTGCTTGTGTGAGTATGTGTGTGTCTATGTGTGTGTGTATGTGAGAGCAAGACAGAGAGAAAGAGAGAGAGAGAGAGAGAGAGAGAGAGAGAGAGAGAGAAGTGAATCGGTATTATCCCAGACCAGGTGCTAAGTGCTTCTCACTACCCTCTTTTCGGTTCTGGACCATTTTCTCACATGGCGCACCGATCCCCCGCCACTCCACGGCTGTGAATCAGTCCATCCTGCAGAAGAGTGATATTACCGTATGCTGCTTTGCAATGGATTGATTTCTGCTCTCTTGCTTTCTATCTTCTTTTACCCCATCCCCATCTAGCTTTATAGATAAAGACTTTGTCCAAAAACACTTTTCCCTAAACATCTGCTTAGACAGATATGTGTAAATGTCTGCATAGTTTCTGCGTGTGCATATATATAGCATTCCTCAGTAGTGTGTGTGTGTGTGTGTGTGTGTGTGTGTGTGTGTGTGTGTGTGTGTGTGTGTGTGTGTGTGTGGGTGTGTGTCAGTGTAGAAGGCCAGGCGGCTTTGAAATAGGGATTGATGTGTCCATTTAAAGACAGGTGTTTAGAGTGGGACTGAGGGCTGCGGCAGCGTCACTCCGCCTCGGTCTGCTGCCTCTGTCTCCACCACTGGCTTTGATTACTTGTTGTTATTGGAGTGTGAAATCTGAATATGCTTTTTCATCACTCAAAGTTGGGCTTGTGTTGGTGCAAGGAGGCGTGCGGGCAACAGCAGAGTGCTTGGTTTTATGATGTGTAGTTGCTCTGAGTTTGTGTTGTAGTTGAGGTGTTGCAGAGTTTGAACTCTTGGGCTCTTTTTAAAAAACACTTATTTTTTAAATAAAAACATTTAAAATCAACATCTATGCAATACATTTTTTAATTTTTTGGGGGGGATGGCAACGTGCCTTCTGCTGGGGCAGTTGGTCCACCCCTTTGGTCCAGACTGAAATGACTTGATGGATTGCTGTTACATTTTGTACAGACATGTGAAGTCCTCAGAGGATGAATCCCTCTCACTCTGATGATCCCCACCTGTCCCTCTAGTTTGATGTGAGGCTGATATTGTTGTTTTTCAGTGAAATATATGTAATTATACACATTTATTTTGCTTAAACACATTTTTGCAAACTAGGCTGGTTATATCGAAATATTCAACACAATTCAAAAAAATTCACTGCAACCAAAACAACATGTATCACTGACAAAATCCAACTTTTGCACACATTTCATTCATATTACCAGATTGTTATGTAACCAACTACACGCTGTTGGGCATAGTGAAAACCCCTTTAGTATGCTTTGTTGTTATATTAAAATCGTTAAAATTGCAGAAAATGTTTCAGATTGTTCACATGCACAGAAATATTTGTAGACACACACATGCAGTTGAAACATTTATTTTTATCCTTTTTTCTTCACCAAAACAAGTCAGTGCAACATCTGCACAGCAGACATATTTACATTGGACTAAAGAAAATATGCTCACAAAATACAGCAAACTGAAAAAGAAAACTGCAGAAAAAATATAAAATAATTAGGCAGCATCTTCAATTGTTGCTTTTCAAGGTGCTTACTTCCTGATTGAAGTGGTAGCCATTAACTAATGATGTGTTTGGCCAATCAGCTCATGTAGGGTCATTTTGAAGGATAAACCTATGACTCTATGTCAGACTGGTGTGTCTTAAGCAGAGAACCGTGTTCAGTGAATTTTAAAAGTGTCATTATGAATTGCAAACTGTGTGCAAAGCAGACGATGTGTTTAGCAGACCTGAGAAGAGGTTTTGCTCTCTTTGTGTCAGTTGAAATGATTGTGCTAGGCATGGCATTTTTGTGTGTTAGCAACTAGAAACCAACCTGTAACAACTATGGGATGTATTGCCCTGATATTTCGTACAGGCATGTGTGGTCCCCAGATGACTCCCAGTGACTTTAGTGGACCCCGGACTACTGCTGTCTACTTGATGGATTAGCACATTCCTTCCAGTCACTCATGGTCCCCTGAGGGTGTATCCTAACGATCCTTGGTGATCCCCTAAATTTTGACATTAGTGGTGATAAATGAAATGTCTCAACTATTTGATACTGACATTTTTGCTGCTCTCAACATCAACTGTAATAACTTTGGTGATCCCTTCACGTTCTATGTCCAGTTAAGAAGGGTTTGGTTTAAAACACATCCCTGCTAAACTACTGACATTCCATCAGCTATACTTAATGTTTAGTCCTAATTAGCAAATGGTAGCATGCTAGCACTCTAAACTAAGATGATAAACCTAGTCAACGTTATACCTGCTAAAAAGTAGCATGTTAGCATTGTCATCGTGACCACGTTAGCATGCTGATTTTAGCGTTTAGCTCAGTACAGCTTCATAGAGCAGCTAGCTTGGTTTTATTCAAAATAAAACTTTATTTGAATTTTTTTTCTTACAAGTGTACTTTTTTTTCTACTTGTGTCTGATGCTATTTGTCGTGCCATTCTCTAAGTAAATCAGTGGGTTAAGACTTCCTCTAAATGTCCTCATGCTGTAAGCTGACAGCCAGACAGCTGAGCGTTTAAATAGCTGGAGTGTGTTATAAAAAGACAGAGAGCACCTGGTAAAAGTCTATTAATCTTCAGGTGCTTGGAGGAGACATTCGTTATCAGAGCTCGGGAATTAAACATGAGCATGAATTCTTCAGAGGTGCAATATAAAAGAGTTGGATAATTTTAGAAGGGATCACTCCACCTGTAATTTTAGCTCCCCTCAAAGGCCTCTCTGTCTCTGCCGTTTACAACTAATCCCTTTTGGAATATGAAAGCTGTGTTCTCCAATATGTATTCACAAAGTGGATTAAAGAGACTCAATAGTTCAGGTTTTGTTTTTCATGTGATTAAGTGAAACCTGTGAGAGTGATTAGATTTTTCAGCAAAGGAAAAACGCAAAAGACTAAAATACCATGTAAACACTGGCTATTATGCCAACAGTGTTTGCTGAAAGAGAGTTTTTTCGTTATAAAATGAGATATACAGTGGGTACGGAAAGTATTCAGACCCCTTTAAAGTTTTCACTCTTTGTTTCATTGCAGCCATTTTCCAAAAA
>NC_048416.1:634208-693271 GCF_013103735.1 Etheostoma cragini
TTGGAAAAAGGCTGCAATGAAACAAAGAGTGAAAAATTTAAAGGGGTCTGAATACTTTCCGTACCCACTGTATTTTGCAGTTTGATGACTGTGGCTGATCTTGGAACAGGTTGCAAAAATAAATACATGTTAATGACATTACAGTTTCTTTGATTTCTTAAAGGGCCCATATCCTGCTCATTTTCAATGCGATTGTATTTAGAGGTTGGAACAGAATAGGTTCATATGGTTTAATTTTCAAAAAAACAATTGGAAAGAACTATAAGGTTACCAAACGCTACACAAGACCAATGCTGCAGACTGAGGAAAATATACTTCTTTTTCTCCATATACCCAAATACCCATATACTCAAATCAGTCAACATGTCAACATGGATGATCACAACAAAACATGTCCCACATCACCCAGTACTACAGTGGTGTGTATAACACTGTCACCTCAGCAAACAGACACACACGTGTCGAGCTTTGTTCCCTCAAACCTCTGACTAAATGTAAATGTATGTCTTCTTCGTCCCTTCATTAATTCTTTTAATTTTTTTGTCTGTGTAACGATTCTGTTACTTCTTTGCTTGTATTGCTTTTTATTTTTAATTTTGTAGACTTGATGTTCACGTGCAATCATTGTTTACCTGATTCTCTGTATAATGCATTTTGTCAATAATAATAAAAATAAATACATTTACATTTATATATACAAGTGTGTTTAAGTGTGTAAGCAATCGGCAAACACTGTATGATTCAATCTTTGTGTCCTGCTTGGGTGTGTTGTCTAAAAATGCACATGAAGATGTTTTATTTATTTTTTTAAATGGGGGGGGTCAAAGTGGCGCCTGTGATATCGCAGCACAGATTGATTGATTGATTATTCTGACCACAGCACTGACTGCTTTACACCGATTAGCCTTTAACCTCATCACATGGAGGATGATAGGTGGGGAAAAACAGGATGGTCCTAATTTACCATCCCATTATCTCAGCCCTGTCAGGAAGGACTGGAGGGAATGAAAGAGGGAGGGACACAAGGACGGGGAGAAAAGGGAGAGAGAGGGCGCTAACCAGAGGGAGAGAGACAGATTAATCAACCAGGAAGGTGGATGAGAGAAAGCAAAGCGACTGTAAAACGTTGAGGAGCAGGAGCTCAGATTGCGCCCTAATTCTGATGTTTATTTTATCGGAGGTAGCAGGTGTGCCATGTCCACAACCTCGCAGAGCTTCTCTGGCCCGTTCTCGCCGGCTGTGTGGCGCGCCTAGAGATAAGACGGTAATGAAGCCAGATGGGAATAACACAGACCACCAAAGGAAGCCTTGGGCCAGAAACTGTTGCTTCCATCCCTCCTCCCTCGCCTACCCTTTGTCTCACAACATAAATTTGCTCAGTCATCCCTGTTCTGCCGGCTCTGTTTCTTTAGGGACTGTTACTGAAGGAAAATAAGTTGCACTGATTCCCAGTAGGTGGTCGAGCCCCTAGAAGCTCCGTGTTTGTCTTATCACGCAGACGGCATCAAGCAGAGAAGGTTAAGCAGTGAAGCTAAAAGGAAACTTGTAGGAGTTAAATGCAGGGGCGTTGGGCTGGGGTGGAAGAGGGACTGAGTACCCAGGGCCCTCATGTGAGTAGGCTCACAAGATGCTAGAATGAATAGCTGTGGATGTGGGGAGGGGCCCATGGAAAATCGCTTTCTACAGGGCCGAGAATTTTGTGCTAGGCCCGGGTTAAACGATCAAGTCTGACAACAGTTAGCTTCACATCTCAGGAGCCTGGAGGACTTTTAGGTTCACTAGATGTCATTCATTCCTTTGAGAAACATACGGTAGAGGAGGGGGCTCCAATAAGCAGAGGTCTAATTAGCTGCAGCCTAATGAGCAGAGGTGTCTTCTTCTGGGTTTTGCTCTTCTTGTTAGTGTCATCACACATTTGTTTCCCCAGTGTCTTTTATTTGATAAAGCTGCAGAGTATATTCTGCAGTGTCTTTAATGAGAGAATTGCTGGAAATTCAAAAAGGGCAACCCCTTACTTCCTTTTTGGCCCCTGACACCTACTTTTGAGCCCTAATTGCAGGTTATGGCTTTTGGTGTGGGTGTGATTTATGAGTAATTCAACCAGAGAATCTGCTGACGAAGACCATGTGATGTGGTTCATCAAGTGAGATTTTTCTATTTCAGAACATTTACTAAAGGTACCAACCAGCAGACTGATGAACTCCAACCAAATCTATTATTAAAGGAGCACAAAATCATAAGCAGTCTGTCAAACGAGATGCTTATATGCAATTTGTTGTAGCCTATTAACTGTCATTACTTTGCAACAAGGGGTCTACGTCCCAATATGCCATGACATTGCGTACCCAGCACTCACAGACATGCCACAGCAATATCCAAAACCCACTTAGGCTCTCTAATGAATTCAGATATAGCAGTGATGTGTAGCTATGTGTGCAAGCTTCATACGAACCCTTTAAGCTGGGCAGAAGAAAACATTTTGCCTGGTGTAGCAGGTGTAAGCACAGACACACGGACAGCACCGTGGGTGTGAAAGCTGGCCGGTGTGTGAGGCTGTGGGTGTGTGTGTGTGTGTGTGTTGATGTTTTTTGGGAGAATGGATTACACATTAGTACCCTTGTTTCCTCTTCTACCCCTCCTTCTCCCTCTTGTCCCTCTATCCCACTTTTCTCTCCCCTCCTATTATTCTCATTCTGCACTAGAGGGCCGTCAGCGAACCCTGAATGCATTATGCTGTCTGCTCCATTGTTTGTGCTGTTTCTCTGCGCCTGTGCCCCTCTCTCTCCCAATATTTGTTTTCATTAATCACAATGGGTGCCTGCTGCGGGTGTCTTGATGGCTTTTTTGGTCGTCTTTTGTTCCGCAGTGCAGCTTTTGTCTTTAGGCATTGGCTTTCTGTTTTTTGTTTGTGCGCCTCTGTGTTTGTGTAGGCGTGTGTGTGAAAGTGTTTGAGCACAGGTTCATCTACATGCCCACATGCGAGCGAATAGACATCGACAGAGGTGGGAAGGAACAGGACATCACACACATTTCCTTTGCTTAACACATGGTAATGTATCCCTCCTTCTTTCATGTTTTTCTTTCATCTGGGCTCGAAACTGCCGTTTTCAGAGGAACTAGGGTAGAGAACGTTTTGTGCACACACATTCTCTAACAATGACATTCTTACACATATCACATTACCAGTCAAATATGATTTATTAAAACTGATGCAATTCCAAAAAAAAGTCTCACATGGTAAAAGGCAGAGTATATGTATATGCAACTGTTTTTGACGCACACAAGAGAAGCCAATTTTAGTATCCATCCATCCGTATCCATCTTTATCTGCTTATCCGGTATCGGGTCGCATGCATACAGTGTACTATAAAAAGGTGGTTGATTTTTCTATGAGCTTAAACTAAAAATCGCCCTAATTCCTGTGCTTCCATTATTGAGGCTCTTGTTGGTTTGTACCAAACAGGTGGTGTTGCCATTAGCTAAGAAATATTAAAACTTGTCTCTTTTTTCCCCACGTCCCATGTTCCCTCTTCCCTTTTCTCTCATTCACCCTTTTCTTTCTCCCTCACTCTGCTTGCCTCTCTTTGATGTGTGACTCACAAGGCATTTGCTCTCTTGTTATTTTTTAGCGGGGCTCTGTATCTCGGGCACAGAACACACACACGTACACGGGTGCACGGCATCCCAGCATGCCTGAAATGTATGGATTTGCCCGGTGTTAAAATTTTCTGCTGCTCCACACGATCAATTCCAATTAAATATATAATAGTGTTTCTATTTTCTACCCAATCTCTGGCTGCACGGCTCACAGCAACGTGTGCTCCAGAATGACTCTGTTCTCTCTACCCCCCCCCCCCAACCTTGCCTACTTTTGATAACCCTTCTATCTAAATGCCCTTCAATCCCTGTCTTCATGCCAGGGTTTTCTGAGCTATAGTACAGTATGTAATATTCATGAAGAACCCTGTCTGTGTCCACTGAAGGATGCCGTGTTTCCACAGCCAGATGCAGTCCTACTTTATCAGCCAAACAAACTGAGGAGCGATAAGAGAAAAAAGGTTTTATAGTGAAACAAAGTGTTGTCCTCTGCCTCACATTCCACAACATTCATGGCAAATACAGTGTGTGCTTTTATGGGTAGAGAAAGCAATGGAAAAATAACCATTGTTACTTATCAACTGCACAGTGAAAGTCTGTAAATAAAGCTTTCACTGACTTTAAGAAAAGGGGATATGAAATTGTGGCATCATGGTGACAGCTCTACACTTACCTCTTTTCTTTCACTTTTGCACCTGCAAGTTGCATCATGGTGAGCACATACCTTAGTGTGTGTGTGTGTGTGTGTGTGTGTGTGTGTGCGCGTTTATCTTTTCATGTACAAATGTTTGTTTGTGTCTTTCTGCATTTATATATGAGTGTGTGTGTGGGAGGGTGTACTTGAACCCAAATGCAGTGTGTCAGATAACAGTGGACTAGACAGGCAAGAAGTCCTTTTTTACCTTACCCAAGGCATTTCTTGGATAACAGTGTGTGTGTGTGTGTGTGTGTGTGTGTGTGTGTGCGTGTCTGTGTGTGTATGTGCGTGTGCCTGTATGTGTGTCTGTGTGTATCAGCTAGAAGTGGAACTGATAAGAGCTCTAGGGATATCTCTATCCTCACACTCTTTTCCAACAAGGACCATCCTTCCAAAAATGGATATTGAGCATTGAAGCCTTGATCTGATTACATCACCTAAGTACCTGTTGCAATATTCACTACATGAGCTCTTCACCACCAACATAAAGAAGGAACTCTGAGCATATTTACACATTTTAAACACACACAAATATACTGTATATACACTCATATATACAGTGAGGTATATATGAGTATTTGAACACCCTGCTATTTTGCAAGTTCTCCCACTTAGAAACCATGGCGGGGTTTGAAATAGTCATTGTAGGTGCATGTCCACTGTGAGAGACATAATCTAAAAAAAAAATCAAGAAATCACAATTCATGATTTTTAACTATTTACTTACACCAAGGGTTAGCAGCGCTATCAAAAAAGCAAAGGGTGGCTACTTTGAAGAAACTAGAACATAAGACACGTTTTCAGTTATTTCACAATTTTTTCAGGGCTCTGTGCAGGCCCGCAAAGATCTTCCACACCAATCTGGGAAAACTATTCTTCATGAACCTTACCGTGTGTACAAGGGCACGCTAAAGGTCAGAATAACATTCAGTCACCATTTCTGTCTCCACTGCTCATATCTACGTTAATTACTCATATCTAGTGTCTTACAGTTCCTTACATTCCTGTGTTGATTTTTTGTTATTTGACAGATCCCGAATCTGACCGGAGATCAATTATAGTTCATGACAGTGGCTTAACTGTGGGTAGCCAATCAGATTTCAGGGGGGTTCCACTTTAGCCTTCACCAACTGGTTAACACAAAGATGGACGCCCACTTTTGTCTAGCGAATCACTGTGTGAAGTAGCCTTGAGATTACTTGGAACCATGAGGCCTCACTCAAACCTCAGTCAAAAATACACAGAGTATAAGGACTGGGGTGTCTTCATACTTCTGGCCAGCTAATGCACATCTAATATGTGGATATCTTAAATACACCTTAATCTGTAACAGACTGTCATTTAATTGGGTGAAATTACACACAAAACCCTGGAGCCAAGCCAAAGACCAATCACCTCTGCACACACCCTGTACGTGTTGAGTAGTGGACATTTGTAAGTCCCTCTGATCCCGCTGATTAAAGAAATCCCTCCAAGCTTCTAAAAACCAGAAAGAGAGAAAGACGCAGCAAGAGAGAGAGCATTTGTGCATGTTTTATTTTACCTCAGTGGATTGACCTTTGACTTATGATCGCTGTACTCCTCTCTCTCTCTCTCTCTCTCTCTCTCTCTCTCTCTCTCTCTCTCTCTCTCTCTCTCTCTCTCTCGGCACATCCTCAATACTAAGCCTCAACCATCAGAGCTACAGAGAATTAATGAATTTTAAATCCCTCTGGATACATTAACTAGACCCACTTCATATGCCAGGACTCAAATTACATCAATACAGGTTTTCTGCATTTGTAAATGCCTATCAATTATTGATGTGATGTCATTACTTGAGCAATATCTGTCATGAATGAGTAATATGTGTCATGCAGCAGTGTTGCCTGATCTTGATTGTTTCGACGGGGCGGATTTGTGTGATTCGGATCAGATTTATTTGGCCACTTGGGGGCAGCAGGACAAGCTGTAAATACAACACGGACACATTTATCAACACTTTATGCACTGGATATGACTAATGTGTCAGCAATCTGTTGCTTATTTCCATCCCAAGAGACATGGAGCAACATGAGAAGGATTTGCAGTCCTGATTTTAGCAACATGTTAAATGTCCATCATTTACTCTCCTCTTGGCTTTGTTTTTTCTCCACAAACAACTTAATAAAAAATGGGTCTCTTTATCTACTAAATGCCCCTCTATGTTAAATGCGAGCAATTGTCTTCAGTTTGGTGCTGGTCATGTAGCAACATTCAGTTTATGAGAGCTTTTTCACTGAAAACAGCTGCCTGTGGCTGCTTGAAGCAGTTGTATGTAAATGGTTAATGGACTGGATTGATGTAGCGCCCTTCTACCTTACCAGACAAAGTGCTTTACAATTTGCCTCTCATTCACCCATTCACACACACATAAATACACTGATGCATGCGGAGCCGCCATGCGGGGCGCTGGCCTGACCATCGAGACCAACTTGGGGTTCAGTGTCTTATCCAAGGACACTTCGACACGCGGACAGGAGATCGTACCTCCAGCGTTGTGATTAAAAGATGACCCGCTCTCCTTCCTGAGCCACTGCCGGCCCTAAAAGAGGGGAGAGTGAAGCAAAACTGCAAAAGGCTGTAAAACTAAGTACTGTGCTAAGAGATGGTAAATTGATCTGAGCTGAGGGGAACTGCAGGGTTTGTCACTGCAAATTACCTCTTTTATCTACAAATAGCCCTGTGAACCATTCTTAATATCAGAAATATTGAGTGGAGCAGCTTTAAAGGGACATAAGTCATGAGAGAGTAATACTCAGACTTAAAAAAATGTCACATTTAAGAGCAAAATATAAAAATGTATAATGGATTAGACTTAGCAAATTATTCATAAATTCAACATTCCACGAAAGCTTCCGCTGCGCTCCGAGAGACGGAAAACAAGCAGAGGAAAACATCACATCTGACTTCAATACATGAAACAAACAGAAATGTCCCATTCCCATCACGTTTTCTACTGTTTGAGGCTTGACTGACGCTCTCTTAATAACGTCATCTCGTGGCACCCTTTCCTTCTGCAGCGGTTTAATGGAACAGTACTGGAGAGTTAGCACCACCTATACTCATAACAGCAGTGGAGGAGGTCCGACTAGAACTTGCATTTTATCTGTTGGATTTTTGGAAAATTCGGCCAAGTTTTGAATTGCATTTGAATTGAAACCTCATGTGTAGCAAAGTTTTTTTCCCAGGCTATATACAAAACCAATTCTACTTACTCACTGTTCACATGGCCATTAAAATGAATTGAGGTGTTGCATGGGAAATGTAGTTCCAGGGATTTTGCAAATGAGACTGAAGCCTCTGCTGCTTTGATTCTGACTCTTCTTTTATTATAAGAATTGTTTTCTCTTGCAAGTCCCAAAACTTTATAGAAGTGCATTATTAAAATCCCTGGAATACACCTTTTGAAACATCTACAGCTTAAAAACAACAACACGACTACCTATGTCAGCCCTTTGAAGTATTCACCTGTTGACTTCAAAGCGGTCCATATAATTCTCTTTAGTTTTAGGATATTCACTTTACTGGTCCATTTAAAGCGCCTCTAAAAATTCCATTTTGCTCGCTCTCTGTCTCACTCACTGTCTCTCTTTGTCTCTCACTCCTCCCCCCTGATGCAGTAATCCATACTGTTGTAAATGAAGTTGTGAGGATCGATGCTGCAGGCAGGGTGAAGCCCGAGCGCTGCCACCAGAGTATTGCTACAATGATCTAGTGGTTAAGAACACATTCACAAACAGAAGATAGATCTGAGGCCGTAGCACGCCCAGATTACCGTCGCTGGAGACATCATCAAATTAAACAACAACTATGATGTGTTTCTGCTCTGTGCCCCCGCTACCACCGCACCGTGCTTCATCCACACACACACTCCTTCTGCTATTGACGAAAGCCTCCACTGGGGTAGATTTATAATAGAATGCATGACATGATTCCTTTCAAGTTTGGGATGAAGGTCAATTAGTTTAACAAGCAGGAGACAAATCTTAGAGTGCATGTCAGGGCATGTGAGATATTTTTCGATAACTCACACACACACACACACACACACACACTGAATAGAAACGATATGCTCCTGGGGTTCCCAGTTTTCTAGAGCCACATCTAGGAAGAAATATTTTAATAACACTAAAGTATTTTGCAGTTTGGTTATTCTGTTGCTATGCATTCACTTTTTCCTTTTTGTGTCACGTTGTCAACAAACATAAAGACAAACGCACCAGTTCTCAGCAAATCCTTCGATGGCCTCCAAAAAAAAATAAGATTCCTAGAAATTCCATTTTTGACTTTGAATGATTCTCTGTGTTGTCGGTTGACCTTTCTGTTTCACCTCTTCCTTTTTCCTGTGGGATTAACGTCACTCTACCTCAGGTTCCGTGTTGCCACAGCAGCTTTCTGGATTATGGAGACTCCTCATCCCCACAGTAAACAGCACACAGAGGCACAGATGCTCACACACACACAACACACATTTATCAGTGTGAGAAATCTTTGGTGGGCAAACAGGAGATGGAGGCAACTCCTGTCACTTCTGCATGGGAGCTATTTATTTAACTGCATGATCACATATTCAGCTCCATGTGATTTAGGAGTTGAGTGTGTGGTGATTATTTTATCTCGTCTATGGCCTACGGATGAAGCAACAGGAACGCTGTGGCTAATAAAGCCAGTGTACAAAAGGGTCAAGTTGTTGCCCCTCTCTGTGTCCAGATTAGATCCATCATCCCTGCTCACATCAGCTTTAAACTAAAGCAAACAACACATCCACACTTTCACTCTTTCCTGCTAGCTGTGCCGATGAGATTTGATCAAATGCCCCAATCACAAAACCACCGCAGAGACAAAGAAAGTGTGTTCTATACCGTCACTGTCATCAACTGCTGTTTGTGAAGTTAAACAGCAGGTTGACCTGCAGGGACCGGGGCCACGGACACACCTTATCACACCGAGCATTCTATACTCTCCGCTAGCATACAGGGCATTCTGAACACACGACTGAGACTTGAGCCATGGTCTGATCCTTGTCTCAAATCCACTGAGCAGCAGAGTCAACAGGCGATGGGAGCGGAGATAGCTGACTACGGGGAGTGTCAACAGGCCGCTCGGCTCCGGATAAAAGCTCTGTTTGTTTGGCGAGCCTGATCCCCTTTCTATTCTTCTGGTCTTGGCCTTTCCTATACACCATTTTGGACCCTCGGCTGAGCACGACAGATTAGGTCTGATCTCTCAGGTATTTCAGGTCAACATCATCCCACGACTGAGGCATTAAGCTCATATTCTCATCCCTGCACTCACCCTTAATCACAGTCCCGCTCACTCTACACTCTCCCTCATTCAGTAATTTCCATCCCCTCCTGTGTCGCACGCAGAACACGCTGATTAACATTTTCCACGCAAAAGTGTGTTGTACCAACAACACAGAGTGGCGAGTGCTTGAGATGTAATTAGAATTAAGGATATTGATCACACAGGGCCAGACGGTGGCATTATAAATAATAGCTAGCATGAATAAGTGAAAGCGATAGGTGAGCTCTTTGTGATTTATGTACAGACCGCCGTGGTCCGCGGCATAAATCACCAACAGTCATGTTCTTATTGAGTTATGAAGCCCCACAGTTGCAGCAGAATAATGACCAACTCTATGTCTTGTGCATGTCTACTCAATCTATAAGATAACACCCCTTGACCAATAAGCAGGCAGATGTGTATGCTCTGTTATATTGAATTAGTGCCAGCATTATATATTCATCCCCTTTTACATCACTTAGAATTAAATTCCACAAAAGCTAAGTCTGTGGACTTTTCTTTAGCATTTGGAAGTTAACATTAGAACAATCCTTATTCATTCTTGCTGTTACAGCAGTTGACAACACACCCGTACTGTAGATGTCCCATCAAGGGTTGACAGGGCTGTAAAGTCTTCAAAATCATTTAGATTGAGATTCGGTACCTTCGAAGTCATCGTGTTTTATGAGCAGGCCTCCTGTGACATTACTCACCACAGAAGCCTCAGTTTTAAAGAATTTAAGATGAAATGCCAGGTCAAGAATTATGGGCAATGATGAACGGATATGGCTTATCAGCATACCTGCCCACCTCCAGACAGTCCAGCCTGTGTTGTGCTGGTTATTCACCCTGAGTTCACGTCAAGAGTTGTGAGGAGACTGGGCAAGGAAGCCATCTCTCACATCTGGAGAACACTGTCATCAGCAAAGTTCCCTTGTTTCTGTCTTTATGTTAAGTCCTCGTTACTTTTTTTTGAAAACTGAAAAATAGATTGAGAAGACCCGATTATTGACAGAGATTTATTAACCATACAGAATTCTTCCAAAAATAGAAGTGAGTAAACCCATGTGTGCTGGTCCCCAAATAAAACCCACCTCACATCCTGTCTTGTGAATTCTGTATGTTTAATAAATCTCTGTCAATATATTAGATCTGGACTAGGACTTGATTTATCTTATTGGAGCTGCTCCTGTTGTCTTGTTTATTGACCCACCAAAGTGCATATGATATTGCCAGCATCTCTGCTGTGAGTACTGACGTCTGATATGAAACTCTATACCCTTTTTAAATTCTTAATTCAGGATTGGATACTCCAAATGTGACTTTCCCACTCTCTGGATCCTGTGATACATCTGCATAAAACTTAAAATGTGAACTCCATTCTTGTTAAAAATGACACCTAACTTCCTAGACTACATCTCTTGATTGATTGATTTTTTTATTCAGTATGCAGAGATCAACTTCAGGTTCTGTGTCTGGGCATGATGGGAACTTACCAACAAACTGGAGGGAACGCATAAAAATGAATAATACCAATTTCATCCGCCATTGATTTAAGCTCATTTCCCAAGTTTGTTTTGGCCTTTTGTCGCTCTACATTTTTAAGAGAGGTGACTGACAATTGGTGCTAGCTTGATTGATTGAGAAAATGATATATATATATATATATATATATATATATATATATATATATATATATATATATATATATATATATATATATATATATATATATATATATATATATGTATGTATAACCAAGTTGTTTTGGTGCTTAACTCTAACCAAACTGCAAGTGCAAACTAAAAATGATAATGATTAAAAAATTGTATTCATTCATTCAAACTTTATGTAAAATTTGAGCAATGAATGAGGGGCGGCCTACATTTACAATGAATTCTAAGAATAATAAATCCGAGACCGGGTGCCTTGTTGACTGAGTCTGAGGTCTGAGGATGTCCTAAAATGAACAGCGTACCGTACAGGGATCTGGTCTTTGCAGTTGGCAGACTTCTAGTTAGAGTCCCTACCGTTTGTTCTGCATCTTTCACACCATCCTCCTAAGTGACACTAAGCCTCAGCAACAGGGGAGGGCCGACCAACAGCCATTACCCTGAGTCTCTTAAGTGCTGTCTGTATGGTGCACTGACAGATCAGTGTCCCACCTCCGCTACCGTGTCGCTGCCATCAGCAGGGAGAAGCAGATTTCATCCAACCTGATCCAGCATGGGGAGGTGGGGGGAGGAAACAAACAGACAGACTTCAGACAACACACCTCTCAAACAAACATGCACCACAACAGAGAAGCGCTTTTTGTGGTAGTGTTTCTGCCTGTTTGTGTTTGTGTGTGTGTGTGTGTGTGTGTGTGTGTTAACTGGTGGTGATGTTATCTGTCTTTAGTATGAAGCACTTACTTTCTGTTCTCAACAAACACAGTCGCGCAGGGCAGCTTAGGTCAGCGTTGACTGTTCTCTTCCATCGCACAATCGCAATGACACACACACACACGCACACGCACACACACACACTCATGCACTAGCTGCCTTCTCCGCACGTTGGCTCTCTGTCTGGGCTGTGCAGAGAAAACCTTTCATCAGACACATTCAGAGAGAATATATTTTAGCCCAGGAGGAGAACAACAGGGGCTGGGGAAATTGATTTTGATTTGAAAGTGACGGCAAATAATGGGTCTTGGAAACTGTCCCTGAATCTCTGTTTCTCATTCCAGAATGTAAATGGTCCATATCAAGACTTTTGAGGGGTAAACAAGTTTTAATTTTAACACTGAGCCACATGGGCACCAGAGATGGCAAAAGTACTCACTTCCCTTACTCAAGTAGAAGTACAGATACTTGTGTTAAAGAAATACTCCAATTTAACTTCTTTACTCAAGTAAAAGTAACAAAGTACAGGCTTTGAAATGTACTTGAAGTATAAAGGTAAAAGTAGCTGTGAGAATGACAACCATTTTTTAGAGTGCAAGCTGTGTTCATGGAGAAAAGGCTCTTTAAATGCCGTTGGCTACATTTTAAATGGATGTATGCCAACAGACCTAAAACGTCCCATATGTGATTACTGGGACAGAGACTGGGACTCCAGGTTAATAAGATTCTGACTGAGCAGCAAGATATGAATTCAGTTGTGATTCTGGGACAATTCACGGATCCAGTTTCTCTTTTATAATCTTCCCCTTAACATTTAAGGGAATCTACATGTATGTGTGTGTGCTCAATTATAGCTTCTGGGAAGAAAATAAAGGATAAAACATGAACTACTTAACAGACATTAATGAAGAAGTTCCCCAGCACATTGGCCAGGAGTCATTCTTGATGCCCACTGTCTCAAGCATGTCTCAGATAAGGCAGAGGATGATGGGAATGTGCTGCTTGTCTGCTGAATCTCTGGGAACTCGGTTTTCTTCATTTTTAGTCATGTCGCCGTCCGTACTACCATGTGCTGACATTAGCGCCATCAAATCGCAATGATTTGCTGCAACTGAATGCTGCAGAATCAAACGTTTTGTACAAAAACTAAAATTAACAAGCCAATTTTGTAAAATGTAAGGAGTAGGAAGTAATAACAATCTTGTCAAGATGTAAGAAGTAAAAGTACTTTTTCTGAAAAATCTGAAAAAGTACAGTAACAAAGTATTTGTACTTTGTTACTTCCCATCTCTGATGGGCACATATTAATACATGCAAACACCTGCACATACTTAAATGCACACACAGAAAAACATTTCTGGGCTGGGAAACATGCAAAAGGACAGCCAATCAGCCGGGCTGTGAAAGGCTTCCTGTATGATCTCCTGGCACAGGTCACTGAGCACGTCTTTATCTCACATTGGTTTTTTTTAGGCCTACAGTACAAAGCGCACATATCATGCCGTACAGGTCATGACAAGGACATCCGGTTCATGCAGAACAGCACTTTCACAGCGTTGACAGTCAGAGTCTGGGCTCTGGGAAGCCACACGTTGCTGCAGGTCATTTGTGTTGAAGACATCTGTGTGTTTCACATTTCTTCCAAATCATGGTGTTAAGCCAGTCTGAGCTGTAGTTGTGTTCATGCTTTGGCTCAAAAAATAGGCACAAACACACAACACACACACACACACACACACACACACACACACACACACACACACACACACACACACTCTCACACAAATGCACATGCAAAACATACACCAACCCACAAAGAAATGCAGCAATAAACCCCAGACAGCCCAAAAATTCTATAAGTATGTCTAGTAGCTTTTTGGCAATAATTGAATTGTTAAAAAACAATTTCAGCAACCAAATTACAGTTAGTAAACCCAAACCCAGTCCCCCCCTAAATCCCACCTCCAAATACATATTTCCAGTGCTGTCAAGTTGACAGCTAAAAAAAAAAGCCAAATTATACATCATTAATTTCAACAAATTAATCATGATTTTCAGTGACAATAGTGGGGTGTAATAAAGGAAGAGTGTCAAACAAAGCAGAGCACATCACCACTTCCAAATTAATAGTGACTGACACCAACACCCCCACACTTAATTAATGGGAAACAAAACACAACAAGAACATCCATCTAGATAGGCGAAAACAAAGAATGGGTCGGCTTGTGTCATTCTGCGTTCGCGGCCCGTTGACAGTGAAATGTAACACTGAGATTGATAGTGTTTGCGTGTGAGCATGCACAGGCGTGCTCAAATGTTGTTTTTCTAGACTGCGATCTCTTAAGTAGACACCTAACACGCCTCGAGCCGCTGACATTGAGTTCATAAGCAGACATTATTTTTAGCGACGCTGTCATGTTTCTCGGAGTGACAGCTCCTAAAAGCTTCCACAGGCAAACCCATCTCCTTTTGCACTCTAAAGCCATGTCTCCTTAACAGCGACAACTAGGCTATTATCTTACAAGATGAAAGCTGACGCACTGCTATGCTTTTGATTTCTGCAAAGACCATTGCTTCATAGCTGAGCTTTTTAATGTTTGATTTGTCCTCTCGTCCCGGCCTGTCGTGTGGCCACAGTCAATAATCGACGTTCATAATAATATCCGGCCTTGGGAGGTTTTTTTTACCCCATGCAAACCACATTTGGTCGTGAAAGGAATAGCAAACCAAAGGACAGAGAGAGGGGAAAAAAAGGTCGAAGAGGCATTTTAGAAAACCACTCCGGAGAAACTGGACACTCCCAGGCACTTTGTCACATCAATTAGGAATCCTATCTGGGCAATGGGATCATGGCCTACAGGCCAGTGGACAGGACAGCCATTATATATATCTTGCTGGTGTGTGTGTGTGTGTGTGTGTGTGTGTGCATGGCTGTATGTTTTTAGTATCTACGTGACAGATAGAGGAAGAAAGATAACGCATGCTTTAAACTATCGACTTTTTCCCCGCCGACCCCGGGGACAGCTAATTGTAGCCGGTGTTTCGCAGTAGTTTTAATTGCCTCACATTGCTAATTTCCTCTTCGCCAATGAGGACAGGCGGTAGATGTCCTCTCTTTCTCTCTCTGTCTCTCTCTCTCACCAACCGTCAGTCAGGCAGTCAGGCCTCGAGGCTGTCAGGGGGGGAACAAAGTGACTGGGTGATGAGCCAGACGACCGTTGTCTGATCACATGGACTGATGCTGTGCCAGACACCACAGTCACTAGCTCACTCAACAAGGTTCCTCTCACAACAGAGGAACGTACTCCCGACCTCGGCCTTTTAATATTTTTCTTGTCTTCTCTCCCCCCGTCTCTTTCAATTTCCCATCTGCTGGGTCCTCTTTTTCTCCCAGCTGTCCCCCTCAATTTAGTCTCTTTCTTTGCATTTCCAAACACTTGCTTGTTGTTCCTTCCTGTGTTATTTAAATGTGAGGTGGAAGATACATGTCTTCCGTCATGCCTCTCTTCCTCTTCCCATCTCTTTTCTTAATTGTTCTCTGAGTGAGAAGGTGGGCTTCCTGCTGCGTGCAGCATTACTGCGACACACGCAGACAAGTGTATTACCTTTATGGGGAATCAGCATTTCTAAAGAGGCAAAATGTGAATGTAGACAACTGTGCAGAGCATCAACCTTCCTCTGGCTAAACTCTAAAGGCACACACACACACACACACACACATATATATACAGTATATGGTTGGTGTATATCCTCAACTGGCATTGTTTTGCAGACTTACGGTACATTTGTGTCTTGTTGGAACCCACTGCTACACATTGCTCTGACAGCCCTCATCTATACAGAATCAAATCCTCTGAGATGTGTGTACGAAACAACTATATTTTTGTTCTATGAATAAGCTGACTTCCCATCAGATTTGTAGCTCCCAGCTGCAGTAGGCTGTGTATAAATCAATGCCTTGGTGGGCTAGAGAGAGAGCAGTTATATTTACCCTGTTTCCTAGCTAGAAGCACTAGTTGTACTAGGGGGTAAAGGAATTCAATACACACCACTGGAAGGCAAAGGCTTTTTTACTCACATATAGGAATGGCAGTTCTGCTGGAAAGCAACAGACTAATGAAGGAACACCAGGCCAGTCAAGCAAACAAATCACACTCTCACACACATCAACAGAAAATAAAACTGATTTCTGTCATGCATCACAGGAGGAGCAGTCAGATAAAACTATTGTATGCACGCAAGTAGGACCACCCCCCACCCCCCCCCACATCCACACACACACACACACACACACTGATAGCTTCAAATTTGTCTTGACAAATGCACTTAAATCAATCGGAGTTCAATTGTAATCAATAGCAGTTTGTTGCGTGAGATAAAGCCTGTGTGTGTTTCTGCTCTTCATTTGCAGTGTGCGTCTGCAGCACTGAGTACTGGATTAAGGTTGATGCCATTGAATTATGCATACAGTCTGAAATGTAATTCTCTTCATTAGATGACAAATCTCTTGTTTGAATATTGCATAGTGTGGTAATAACACTGCTTTTATCATTGGCTACCGGAGTTGCGGGACTGAGGAAAAATAGTCTTGTCATCACTGTAACGCACCAATGCTAATTTGTTAATTTAACAAGCAAATTAAAGTTGTATCAAATGTAGTTGTTGATACATTAATTCTAACAAAAGAAAATGCAATACGATGTCTGCTTATCTCCAGTAAATGAATGAGTGAATTGAATGAAGTGCCTGTGTGTGGGTCTTTTTGGGACTCTTTGTGTGTTTGTGCTCCTGTGTGTGTGTTTCTGTAGGCCTGAGAAATGAGGGCTGGTCCTGGTTAATAATAGTGGCCGAGAGGGTCTGTTAGCGTAGCCCACTACATCACTCCTTAGCAGGAAGACATCTCCAGGGCTCTATGCTGCTGTGATGGAGTGTTGGAAGGGGAACAGACTGGTACAGAGATCTCGTGATGGAAAGGGGATCGGAGGATGGAGGCTGGAGGACAGATGAGATTCAGGTAGTGAAGTGAACAGTAGGGCACCTTTCTTTCTTCTCTATTGTTTCATCCCTTTCACAAATACACAGGGATCTGAAGTACCACCAAATACCCTTGGGTAGATGGAGGGTTATGGGTGTTTTATCTGCTATCATAGATGTTTAGCCTTGAAAAAACCTCTTCATGCAGTATATTTTGATGACATTCAAAATAGATTTTAAAGGAATAGTTACACAATTTATAAAGTATGCACTATGATTAGCTTTCTTGGCAAGAGTTGGAAGTATGAAGCTGGAGCCAGGAGACTGTTTAGCTTAGCTTAGCATAAAGCCCAGGAGCTGAGCCTTACAGCTATACTGGCTCTGTATTAAAGTAATATGAATAAATAAAATCCACCTTCCCAAGCACCTGCTCACTAATTAATTTGATCTTGTTTAGATGTTGTTTGTTTATTAGCCTATATATCTGTGGACAAAGCCAGGCTGCCTCTCATGGCTCCCAGTCTTTATGCTGGGCTAAGCTTCATTTTAACCATACGGACTAGGTTACTTTCTGGTCAAAAGTATATGAACTCAATTTCTGTACCTAAATACATTTTTGAGTCACTGGTTTGGTATGTTATAGCCTACTTTAACTCCACTACATTTCAAAGATGAAATAATGTAAGTTATACTCCACTTTGACAGATAGAGTTACAAGTTACTTTCAGGTTAAGAAGTTACATAAAAAACAAAGTAAGTAATTACAGCTGCTCTGCAACAATGGTTGGGACCGAGCATTTTCATGGGTGGAGAAGATGAACACAGGAGCAGTCTGTCAGGAGAAGGCACTCTGTTTGCTCATCACAGGATCGCTGAGTGATGCGTAGGGGATTTGAACTCCACACCTCTTCTTCTGAAAGCAACACCAACCTTGCTGAGCTACAGGTCCTCTTACAAACGTTTATGTCTCCTTTCCCCAGCACCTGATGCCACAACACACAGTGGCATGGTAACCGAGGACCCAAACTAACGAGCTGGTCATTTCAGACAGGTGTGTTCATGCAGAGACGCATCTAACACTGCAGGGAAGGTGTCCTACAGGTAATGGCTGATTAAGGAGGTAATGGTCAGGTTGTATCACTGGGGCCTTAAATGCTCAACCTTTAGGATGAAAGGCAAATCCTGATCTCAGTGAGCTATAAGCCTGGTAAAGACATACTTCAAATAGAACTCTCCTTATCGCACTTTTACTGACATGGCCTAGGGCCTCATCTTAAAAAGAATAATTGGAATAAAGTAATTTATACAATATACTGTATTTTTTACTGCTAAAAAATGAAACTGAATACTCTAGTGCAGCCAGTTCGTCACCATTATTCCTGCTTTGCTCCTGTCACCACTCCTACGGCTACAAGAGGGAGCCACTATGGATGGAAATAAAGGTCGGAATTGCTGCTGAAACAAACCTCTGGGAGAAAAACGTTGACTTTTGATATTAATCATCTCTCTTTCTGTGTTGAAAGCCACATGACACAAAGTGCCGTTACCAGTGATGTTATCCTATATATTTTTCAAGGGTTTAACACTTTAAAATCCATTAAAACGGCATTCAGCTAAATACCCTGCAAACTAAAACAAAGTTAAAGTGTGTAAACTGGCAAGTGATTTGGAAGCTGAAATATCTGTTTGAGATTGGTAAGTGTCAAACGTTAAAGTCTTTAGAAGTTTGTAGATTCACAAGTTTAATCATTGTCAGAAATTCATCATTTGGTCTAGTACTATTAACACCACATCTATTGATCACTAACAGTGTGTGGAGTACCTCAGGCAGGGTTTGAACCCACGTCTCCTGGTTGTCGATCATCATCCTCCCCCCCGGACCGTTACTGGGGCTGATGAACGCAAACATCCAGAGAGAGAAAAAAGATACTTCACCTCCATCAACCTTGTCTTTCTGTTTTCCCTTAAAAACTGCAGATCAAACATTAAAAACATCTTAAATGTGCAGATTATCCTTGAAAACGCCTGTAAACACTTTCCAAGACATAACCCTTTCAAATAGTGTTCTGTGTTTATCTGTTCATGAAATAACCTTAAACCTGCATCACAGATGACGCTTCGTTAAAGGACTGACCTGACTTGTCAGAGGACTCAGAGCTCGACAGGATCCAAACCGGCCTCACAGTTTGATAGTTACGCGTTTAAATCCCTCCTTTGCCAATTGTGATTTTCTTTTTCAGAAAAGGGGTCTCTTATGGATAAAATCCTGTGTATGAACTCATTAAAACGCCTAATTGAAGGAAATCTCTCCCACCATGTTTGTGTCTTCTTTTAGGACAAAGAGAACACTTTTTAACAACTCTCCAACAGGAAGTGACTCATAACTCAGCCGAAACATCTCAGAGGAGTTTGAACGTGACGATGGGGGCCATGCTGATGATTTTGATCCTGGTCTCAAGAGGTACGTATACTTCTGGCCACATTTTACCTGACGGTACGTAGTTGTGACGCTTTGTGACACTGCCACAGTTTTTAGGAACAAATGTCCACTGGAGCTGCTAAAGAGAAGAACTGGGATGTGAAATGTAATGTGATCTGCAGTGGGTTGTGGTTGACATTCTTATTATCTTTTCATGACGCTCAGCATGAATTACAGGACATAAGGTTGCAACTATTTGAATGATTTATTTTTAGAACAACATGAAACTTCCCATACATAATAGATATTTGAACGTGTTCTGGGGCATCAGTGGTAGAAGAAGCTGGAACTCAGTGTCAGTCCTTATTTGCAGTAAATTACAGGCCAGGATCAATTTCTCATCACCAACAATACACAAACATACTGAGTAACTGGGTAATGAATACAGTATATTTCACATATTCAGTTTCACCTAAGGCTGTAGTCCTTCACTTCCTTGACTTCTTATTGTAAAGCTTGAAGTACCTTATTAGATGATAAAAACTGTTTGGATTTAGCGCAATAATAAATAATTTAAATAAAGCCTTTGCACTCTTAAAACTTTGGAGCATTTTTCTAGGTTTCATTTTCACTACTAGAACACTTATTTCTGAAATAATATTCATCACATTTTCTAGATCCCTACCTCCTCGTTGACTACAGGTGTAAAGTACAATCGGGCTTCATGTTAATATACTCAAATGGTCCATCAGCATTTTCCTCGGGTAATCTGCCAAGGTGGTCCAGGAGCTGAGCTTCATCAGCCGTGCCCATCACTTCAAACAATAATGATCACTAAGCTAAGTATTGGTCAAGAGCCGGATGTGTTCGTTAATGTCCATAGTTTGGACAGTTGTAACAGTATGCATTCATTCTCAATATTGTTCATATTTACAGTGTTAAAATATACAAAACAATGTCAGTTATCTGCCTTTTTGCAGCAGTGCAATAAAAGAAGAAACAGTGAGAACAGATGGAGCATAATCTACTGTATGTTCCAATCTCAGATAGAAGACATTATCATTAGCATTGGGTATTATCAGACATAGCTGCGTGACTGACCTAACGTTACCTGGGACAGCATCGTAGCCCTGCCCGTCCCCCAGGCAGTGCTTTTACTCCGGTTCATCTCTGATCTTCAACATAATCTGCTCCTGAGTAGGTTATGTCCTCAGCACAAGTTACCATGGAGATATATCCTGGCAACAAGTGATCCACCATCATTATACTCAAAACCTGAAGTTACCTTGTTAACGCCAAATCTTGCTTTGTAATACAGGCCTCTGTTCATGACAGGTGTGTATTACCCATAATGACTAGGATTAAGTATAAAACATACAATATACAATTGCAATTAAATTCAGACAAAACAGAGGTGATGATGTGTGCCCCAGACAGCAGTACCCCTAAGATGAATCAGGCCGTTTAGGCTCTGTCCCTCTCTGATTGTAATAACAGTCATGTGAAGTCTGTGGTTCGGTCCTGTTTTTTCCATCTCAGGAACATCGCTAAGATCAGATCTGTGGTCTCGGAAAAAGCGATGGGGATGCTTGTTCATGCTTTTATTTCTTCACGTTTGGATTATTGCAATGTTCTATTCAATTTAATTCAATTTTATTCATAGTGTCAATTCATAACAAGAGTAACCTGGAGACAGTTTACAGATAGAGTAGGTCCAGACCACACTACACCAGGCTCTGGGTAGGGGGTGTTCTTGGTACAGTTGTTAAAACAAATCACCCGTGGACAAACTGCACGTTGTACAGAATGCAGCAGCAAGACATTAGTCTAAGACCAGCAGGAGATCCACATTACTCTGGGGCTTAAGGCTCTTTATTGGCTCCCAATAGGTTTTAGAGTGCATTCTAATATTAAGGCTCTTCATTGGATACCAATAGGTGAGTGCATTTTCAACTTATAGAGCCTGTGTGGTCAAGCTCCCTCTTCCATCCAGGATCTATTGCAAGCCCACTCTCCTGGTCGCTCTCTGAGGTCTTCAGGCCGAGACCTTCTAACTGTCCCCAGAACCCGTTTTAAAACCAGAGGTGATCGAGCCTCATCTGTGGCGGCTCCAAGGCTCTGGAACTCTCTCCCTTTAGCTTTGAGAGCTTTGGATTCTGTGGAGGCTTTTAAAAACACCTGAAGACACATCTCTTTAGACAAGCTTTGAACTAGCAACACGGCTCATTATCCTATGTGTTGCTGTTTCATTTGTTTTTACTGTAATGCTCTTTGGGACCCTTATTGTCTGTGAAAGGTGCGTTATGGATAAAGTTGACTTACTTCCTTACATACCATACATACTTTATTTTATATTGAACATATAGAAATGCTATTTTAGAGTCATCAGTTGCAGATACATTTGGCTTCAATCTTTTTTATTTTGAAGCACATTGAAATTTTCATTCACATTGATGCACATTCTGTTAGGGTTTTTATTTCCTTCACATGCTGTCAACAGTATCTAACCTCGATACTACAGAGTATTATTGATGTACTGACATCCCCTGTCATAATTGAAACATGATTGATGAGGTGTTCTGATCTTCCTTGAACCTGGATCTGTTTTGTCTTTGTTGCACTTCATTTCTTTGAAGCCTTTTTTTATCAGAGGTTGTGAAAATAGAGAATTGAACCGAGGACAAAGTCTGGCTGACAGGGAACAGGACGAGCGTCCCGTAAAGAATGGCTGCAACAGCCCTGAGACAGAGAGCGATGCCAGGCACAGAGACTTAACAGAGAAGACACTGAATGGAATATTGTGCTAGAGAGAATGAGCATATTTGTATGGATGAGACTGAATGCGAGGAATTATGTGAGGTTTTGAATAGATTCCTCTAAACCAAGACTGCAGTGGGGGAGGATTGGAGGAGCCGCAATTATTTGATTTTTCTTGACACTGACTGAACAGCATGGTTGTCTGAGAGCACTTTTTTGTTTTACATTTTTATATTTTTGTTTTGTTTTTTTATTCTCCAAATGCAGCTCATGTCATTTCTCTTTATCAGCCGAGAGCTGATGGTGATGGATAATGGATAATATCATTTGATGGATGTGCAGAGACTTCAGCGTTGAGGTGTGGCAGGAGATGTGAATGTGACCCACTCACACAAACCTCTCCACCACGCTGCCAAACTGCTCCACCTTGCCCCCCCTTCAATATGCTCTCATTTAAGATAATGAAAGAAGTCTAGAGGGGAAAGCCACTGCAGAGATCACTGATCCACTCTTAAGTGAAAACCTATACTCAAATTAATGTGAATACCCTCAGGGGACAAGGACTTGTAATTGATTAACCACATTACCTGGATAAGAGTTGAACTCTCCAGTATGAGAGCAGCTCAATATGGGCGTCCAGGAGCATTCGGGAGATATAGATAATGAACATTTTTTTCACTGCAGCATCTGCCCTGGACTGTACTGCAGGTGTTTTCATGGCATAGCTGGAGATACCGGCTCAGGCCACTAAAGGCAGTGTTGAATCAAACATTTCCTCCAGCTCCAAGCTAGGTTGTCACAGCAGTTGGAGCATGAGAAAATCATCATGGGAATAGCACTGCAGCATTGGTTCAAGATGCACTGTTTTTGGAGTGGAGACAGGTGCATGATTAATATTTAATCAATGATTTGCTGTGCTTAAAAAGAAAACCTCTTCATAAGGACACAATGAGCAGATCTGATGTTAAATGTTGATTCAGTCTTGTTTATTAGGGATTTAATATGCAACTGAATGCCTTCAAATATTTAGCGCTCATAACCTTTTGGGGGGGTTTACATATTTTCCTGTGAGCATTGCATAATCAAAGCTTGGGAGCCCATTTTTCACTCATCATTCTTACGCTTTAAACGTCTTTCTTTCACATCAGTGTTGATATAGACACCACAGTGATTAATAAAACTTGTCCTCCTTTGAAGATGCTCATGCAACCATCCTCACTGCTCTGAAACAAGGCGCCACCGTTAGACATGCTCTTTGATCTTTCAATATAACACTAAAAGGCAATGCAGTGGTTTTGAAGCGGAAGACACAGGGACCTGGTGGAAGATACTTTGGCCGATTAATCCAATAGAGACAGGTTTTACGCTGCCTGAGTTGTAATAAAACTTGGGGAGGCTATAATGTGTACTCAGGATGTCGTCAGAAACGCTGCTTTGAAATACTAAATATTACCGTGGGTTTTGCAACTTGATACACACAGGTAGGTGTCAAAGAATCAGCTGGAGTTCTTTGAAGATGAAGTCTTTTGAGTATGAAACACCTTTCCTTTTGAAATGTGGCTGTGATAAGTTTGTGATTTGTTTCTTGAGAAGTGAGGCTGCGGTCAGGTTATCACCGTGGCTGCAATGGTTTTCCATTGCTAAGCGCCTAGGCAGCTGTTTTACATGCCATGTAAATGTCCAAAACAATCACAGATTTCCTCCAGTACACTACATCACTACACACACTACATACTTCACTACGTTTGACAGTTAAAGTTACTAGTTTCTTTGCAGATTCATCTTTTGCTTAATATAACATGATCATCTTATCTAACATAATTATTATAAACCTGCCCAATAGTTTGCATCAGTTGTATTAGTTCTATAATCCAATAATAAAATATGTAATACACAGGCTCTACACTTTTGTACTTTTTCGTTAGTAAAACGTGGAACACAGGACTTGCCGAGAGCTAGATGAGAAGATAATTACCACTCTCATGTCTGTGTGTTAAATGTAAAGCTGGAACCAGTACACAGTTAGCTTAGCTTAGCATAAAGAGTGGGAGCATGGGGTAACAGCTAGCCAGGCTCTGTGCAAAGGTAACAACAAAAAAGCCATTTAAGTTTTTTGTACGGATTAAACAAACAAGATACAAAATAATTTATAATAATGAATTAGTAGTTTCTTTAGCTTTGGACAGAGCCCGACTACCTGTTTCCCCCAGCTTCCAGTCGTTTTGGGTCAGTAGCTTCCTTTTTACCATAGAGACACAAAGAGGAATCAATCCTCCTCTTAGCCAGATAGCAAAAACATTGTTTTTCAAAAGTAAAAAATGAGAGAATCAGAATACTTCTACCACCACTGTGTTTTAGCAACAGATACTTGCCTGAAACTGTATCTCCTATACACACAATGAGTATAGAAGAATATAAGTTTAAAAAAGAGAGATTAGATTCATCAAATAGCACTAAAGCCTTGGTTTTCATCTTCTTAGAAAGGATCTGCTAAACCAGTCAATAAACATACCAAACCAACATATCAAGCTTTTAAATGAAGTATGTAAAAGCTAGCCAATGACAATTCAAGAACAGACCATAATATGTAAGGTTTATTTAAATTTCTTTTCCAAGCATGTCCACAAAGGGCAGCTACGAATCCAACAGAGAACATCAAGATGACAGAATCCTGGAGTGAGCTAATGTATTCACAGCCACTGTAAATCAAATCAACATTTTAGCATTCATATGTTGCACACGCCGACCTGTGTACCTGAAGCTGCTGATGTCGTTGGGTTATGTTGTCATGCTGCAGTGTTATGACAGTGCCAGATGAACTTTTGTCCACCAGTTCCCTGGTTGGTTTTTAAGCTTGGCCACAGACCGTGCCCTTTTTTATGGGTTTGTAGATTGCTGGGAAACACATCAATCTCCTGTGGGTGCGACGCTGTATGTCTTCCCCCTCCGTGCCATGTGACCCCATTGCCCTTTTTCTAGTGTCCACTGGGTTGCTCATGTCTGGTTCGTGAACCTCCGCTGCCCTGGTTATTAAAGAGCACCGGGCGATATCCAGCCTCATCTTTCTTTCTCTCTCCATCTGCCCTCATTCACTTTGTTTCTGCCTCTTCCTTCCTCAATTTCTCAATTTCTCTGTTCATTCACCTAGAATAGCACTGGAGATTGCTGTTGTTCTATTCCTGTCCCACTGCTGCAATCTCATCCTGTTGAACAGAAATCCCAATATTCATCAGTGACACACATACACTACCTGCAAACCTGTGTGACAATTACCAATGGGAGGTTTTATTAATTGAAATGTATTTATAATCCTCATCAGTAATCATGGTCTTGTTCCTTTGTTCTTGTTCCATCAATCACAGCAGAGTATGGCAGGCTGGCCCACAGGTAAAGAGGTTGACTAATTAATGAGTGAGAGGTTGCTTGTATATTTCAGACAGAAGGATGTGCTCCAGCGATGAACTCTAGCGAAGCAGATTGTTCTCTCTGTGGGGGTTTTGCTCAGGTAGGTGAATTGAGGATGGCACTCACAATGTTTCCAGGCAGAGCCGGGACCCAGCGTTCAAGCTCTATTGACTATCTTGTCATGACTGGTAATTTCATACTGCTAGTAACTGCTAGGTAAATTTCCAAAGTGTTGACACAGCATGTGAAAGGCCCCAACGTAACCAAGGGCACACAATGGATTTGATTATTAGCAAGGGTGTCAATGTGTGCGTTTTCTTGATATCCTATGTGACGAGTTTCTTCATCTTTTAATGAGTGTAATGAGTCAGCATCTTTTTCAACAATATTTTATTGACCATTCCATGTCAAACACCAGACCACTGCTGCAACCGCACAGACGCAATTTGGATAGATTGTCATTGTTTAATGCTGTCAATACTGACGTTATGACGGATCTATTGAAGCATCTTGACTCATGTTTCAACACTCTCTCAACTAGCTTTTTTAAAACTATTTTCAGTTTCTTCTAAACGCTAAAAATTGTCTATGGCTGACTATCTGTGACTATGTCCACTTACACTAAATGAGGACAAGACAGAAATCAGTGTATTTAGCGACAAATAAGAATAAAAGTTATTGCTCAGCTTGATTCCAGAGCCGTAAGATGAAAACCCGAGTTAGACATGGTGATGTTTTAATAGACTCAGATCTGCGCTTCAGCAGCTACATCAAGACACTAATTTAGAGAAACTCATTTATGCAGAGTCTCTTGTCTGGTCTTCCCCAAAAGACTGTCAGACAACTCCAGCTCATTCACAACGCTTCTTCCAGAGTTCTAACAAGAACAAAGAGGAATGAGCACATTATCTCTGAGATGTTTACACTGGCGTCCAGTTACTTATAGAATAGCTTTTTAAGTGCTACTACTTTATGAATCTAATTTTATTCTATCTTAATTTATTTTAGTCCGTTTATATTGCTTATGGCTTTTGAATATCAGTCTTATTTTTTCTGTGCCTATGCAAAGCCCTTTTAATTGCCTCTGTGCTTGAAATGTGCTGTATAAATAAAGCTGCCTTCACTGGCCTTTATCTGTCAACTGCTCCAGGTCAGAAATACAACAGTGTGTTTGAGGACAGTGAGGGGACAATGGAGCAGGAGATTGGTCCGAGAATCGGAGCAGCGGGGGGGTATTACATTGAATTTATTGCACCGTTGTGACAAGAAGAGAGCTGAGGCAGAGGGCAAAGCTCTCGGTCTACCGTTCAGTTCTGGTTCCTACCTTCACCTATGGTCATGAAGGCTGGGTCATGACCCAAAGAACCAGATCTCCAGTCATCCGAGAGGAGGAGTAGAGCTAGGAGGAGGCCTTGGGGAAGACCCAGGACTAGGAGGGATATCCATCTGGGATGAAGCCTTGGTGAAGACCCAATACTAGGTGGAGGGATGTCGAGCTGATAGGAGGCCTCGGGGAAGACCCAGGACTAGGTGGAGAGATTGTATCTCCAACCTGGCCTGGGAACGCCTCAGGACCCCCTAGTTGGAGCTGGTTAATGTGGCTCGGGTTTGGGGTCCCCTGCTGGAGCTGGTGCCCCCGAGACCCGACACTGGATGAGTGCACAAAGATGGATGGGTGTTTGAAGGTCTGCTTCATTTATTGATATAATGATGACAATGTAAAAATATGAAATACTATTTTAAAGCTACTTCATATTTTGAAATTAACAATGGATCACACTATTCCTTGAATGTGAAAGAAGTGGCTTGCAGTGATACTAATAATGATAATTTTAACCTAACTCTGCACTCCCCTTCATCAGTTGTAAATAACACACTGCTTTTTATGATTTGCCATATCATCTTGTTTCTGACACCCTCAAAAATGCAAAATAAGAATGTTTAAGTGTTCTTATGAAAAGTTACAGTAGTTATTTATAAAGAACTTCATGGTCTGTACGTATATTTATTTCAATTTGTGGGGATCCAGGACGTAGTACAGACAGATTAATATATTTGTGGTACACCTACTGTATGATACCACATTTTCTGGAACTAATGCCTGACATGTATATACACTGTGTTGTTGTGTGTATTTATGCATGTTTTTATTAAACTCAGGCAAGGAGAAAAATGTGAGTAACATTGTGCAAATGAGTCTAGCATCCAGGAACCAGGTCAGCAGCATCCTCTCAGACAGAAACCTCCACTTCAGCACCATCATTTCACAGCACTCTGATGACTAATAACAAAGCATACCATTTGGGACTTCTGTAGCCTTTTACTTACTTTACTTATATTTTGCTGTCTATTTTATGTTATATTTTTTCACTTAGTGCTCAAACTGCTGCCCCCACTGCCAATGTGTCAGTGCAAAGTTGTTTTAGTGTCTCATTTGCTTACAAACTGTTGATTGCTATGTCACGAAAGTCCCTATTACTGTTATTTCATCCTGAAAGCTGTTGGCATTTGGAGATGTTTAAAGTGTATTGCCAGGCTTAACACAATGTACTAATGAGCAGCTTGGTAAGTGTGATGAGCTGGAACCGCTGTAGTTTACAGTGTTGCTGTGCTGGTGTCAGCATGACCTTGCTCAGACACTTGGGCGTTAAAAGACATTTCAGGTGATCTAATAACAGACAAGAAAGGGTGCAGACACACCCAGAATGCAGTGAAAATCCGATCACCCAAATCACATCGCGGGGCGAGAGTGACCTCATTGTTAGTGTAGTGTGAATACACTCTACATGCCTTTTATGTTTTATTAGGCTACTTCTGCTGTCTGCTTGCTGATAATATGCGCTTTTAAAATCAGCCAAGTGTTGGTAGCTGGATTGTATGCTGTGTAAAATCCTCTCTTTTATGTGAACGGGTGTGTTTTCTTTACACATCCTAGCTCAACCAAAGCACCATTAATAAGAAAAAGTACCTTAAACCATCAGCGGTGCTCATTGAGCTCATCGGGCAAACTGCTTCCCTCCTCCCCCACTGACGTTTTGTTGAATGGAGCAGCTTTTGATTTCATAAGGACCTTGGTGTCACCAGCGTCAGATTAAGCAAAATAATGCTCAAACTAGGCCGTTGGCAAACCTGCAGCTCGAAGGAGCAGTCTCCCTCTCTCAGTCAGTACCTTTTAATGAAGATCCTCCTATGCTAATAGAGTTCTCTTGTACTCCCATCAATTCAACTGCTCTTAACCCCTCCTCCCTATCCTACCCCCTCTCTCAGTCTCTCTTTTACTCTTCTCCTGTTTTAATTGCTTGAAGGTCATTGACAATAATGTGACAACTTATTAGAAACCCCATCTGATGCCACTGATTTTCTACTTCACTTTGCCACAGCGCTTGGTTTCCAGGCAATTACTGAGCATGCTATTTATTAATTTCACGGTTCACAGAGCATCACACGCTATAAATAGTGAAGGATGATAGCTCAGTCATTCACAATGTCGGTGGCTCTTATCGATTTTGAGTGAGATGCTCTGGTGGGATGGAGCCTTACTCTTTCGGGCCTCAAATACTGAAAAGTGGAAATGCACAGTGACTAAGTAAGGAAGAAACAATTGCAGACATGGTAGTCCACATCAGCACACAAGAACCTGCTTAAATGCCCATTTTGCTGCTACATGCTTAAAAAATGTCATGATTGTAATTACACAGGAAAGAAAGAAAAATCTAACTACACGGTCTGCCCTTTGTATTTCCACAGGAATCCATTTATCTCCAAAGATAGCTGACATGCCTGTACAAGTGTTACACAGCACTAACAGTACAAGTGCCGGGACGAATTATGTGTTGTTTCCTAGGAGCAAGACAAGAGACTAGCAGCTCTCCAGTTCGCCATGCTGTTCTTCCAAAATACTCTCTCCGTGCTAAAGTAATGTGTCTCTGTGTTACAGGAACCATTTAACCTGTCAAGGCTAGAGTTTGGTGTGTGTTTGGAAACAATCCAACAAATTAAGGAGAGTCAAAACCTCAGCCAAGAAGTTTGACATATTTTGCAATAACAACAAAATGGTTCATCCTTTTCCACAAAGAAACTAAGAAAAACAATCCAGTCTTTATTAGACGCTCAAACACCATTCAAATCGATTTTTAGTTTTTAAACCTTTTCCTCTTTTGAATTAGCAAGCCATATAAATAAACATATTTGTTTCCCCTCCAAAGAGTCCTCAAATGCCTCTGCCTCGCAGCCTCCAGCTTTCTCTTTTCAAGTCTCACTTCACATGAGTGGCTCTCTCACATCCGCGGCTCGTGCTTCTGCCAGAAGATTTGAAAAAGGCAAGGGAACATGCACAAGACTTTGACCTTTAAAGTCAACAGCATAAATGTTGACTCTGGCTGTCACTGTTGTCTTGTTATCATCGCTGAGCCACAACACGGAAACCACAAATGTCTCCCTATTCACACTGATGATGAAGAGCATCAAGCTTATATATCCTAAAAGTAATACAAGCAAGCATCCTTGAATAACCAAAGAAAATCAGAAATTAAGACAGATTTATTGTTGAAGTTATTTTTTGCATGTCTCTCGGATAAGGCTGCAGGTTTTATTATCTCGTCATCCAGGTACAGTGCAGTGCGGTGGGGTGTAAATCAAGCCTACGAGCATTTAGTGTGTTGACAGTGTGTTGGGAGACACTTGCCTCAAAATCCCACTTTAATGGCTTTCTATATGAGGCTGTATATCTGTGGCGTTAAGTCATGCTTGAGGGCATATGTGTGCAAGGTTTCCTGTGTGTTTTCATCACATAGCTCCAGCTGTAAAGGCCTCCCTGTCAGAGGCTTTCCTGATTGAGAAGGCGGCTCCTCTTTACGGTCCGGAGCGCTCTGAACTTTATGAGAGCGACAGCGGTCCTTCCGTTCCGAAGCTCCCAGCTGAAATATCATGTTTGTTTATCTCTGGAGAGAATGTATTCTTCTGATTCATTGGCTGGCGCTCCTGCAACGGCTGAAAGAATTCGATTTTCTCTTTATTTATTCGCTTCATTTTTCCTCCTGTGGAAGAGTAGTCTCTTGTGTGATACCACAGGAAAACTTGCCTTCTCCTCGCCGTGGTCCCTTGTGAAATGAGATTAGAGAGAGGAGGGAAAACAAGAGATAGAGGACAAGGGACATAATAGAGTTGTTATTCATTGTAATCTTCATTCTCCCATTGTTGCTTTTTGCTTCCACCTTCAAAACAGGCTATTTCATTTAATAAACATGTCATTGGAGCAATTTATCAGTGATGATTTTTGAACAACAGAACAGTTGAAAGTGTTTTTTAGCAGACCACATTAGACTTTTAGGACTGTAACTCAATATATTTACCTATGTTTCACAAATGACAAGACAATATGCAGCTGTTACCGGGAAAGGCTTGAAGCATATAATTCAGATGGATTGTCCAATATTTTACAATTACAGAGCTGGTAACAGGCATAGCCAAGCCCTACTACCATGAACGATCTATTCCAACTTATTATGGAGGTTTATGATTTGAGACGGATATGACCTGATGTGGTCTCACATTCATTAAAAATGACATTGAGAAATGATATACTGCTGGGAAAATGTGTGTGTGTGTGTGTGTAAATTGTGGGCGTGCCTCTCAGGCAGTGTGTGACATCTGTGCTGAATGGCTTCGGAAGGAAGGTAGCCTAGCTGTGAAGAGGCTCACAGACCTGTGAATTACAATAAGTAAAGGATACTGAAGCAGGTGGTATGCTGCGATTTACCATGCAAACACACTTCAAACACAGGCTTCTCTGAATCTCTCTGTCTGAGTTCGGTCGACAAAAAGGATGCGGAAGCAGTCTGAATGTACAATCGATACCCACGCCACCTCCCCCGCCTGCTCGTCGGAAATGGTTTGGTTCATCGGTCGGACAAGCCTAAACCGCTGGTGTCAGGGCCGCAGGGAAGAACACAACACACCTTTGGCATTTTCTGAGTCTTCTTGCCGTTTTTCACGCATCCAATGTGCAATCAGTGTGATGTGTGACCGGTTAGCATCACGTGTCACATGGACAGCCCTTGAACCCCAGGGAAGAGATCCCCTGCATGAGCATGAAGCATGAGATCACATGGACGTTACATGTAGGTCCCATGCATGTCTCTTGAATTGGTTCAACTGTGGCAGAAACCAAAGAAAACCAAAGGACTGCATTATTTAGGACGAGCCAGACTGAGGTTTTTACTTTGTGCTGGATCAGAATGAACACATTGTTTGTTAGTGCAATTCACTGTTTCTTTTCTGGCGGATTTTCTTTTAACCTGCCAACACAGCCACACATACCCTTGTTGTTACCTGGCTACAGGTAACATTTGTGCAGGTAACATGTACAACTGTTAAATGTATATGTATTATGTACTGTATGTAATATATGGCACTCAAGTTAGCTTGATATTTGTAAGACAGGACGTTGGTGGTGAAGGAGTTGTGTAAAGCTAACACCAGCGTCACAACCGACGTCACGACCAAACGCTGGTGATTGGTTACGGCAGATCCAGTTTTTAAACTTCAAAACAGTACCCAGAGTCTGGCAGGACCAGGCTAATGGACCAGCGTCTGGTAGGACCGGGCTAATGGACCAGAGTCTGGTAGGACAGGGCTAATGGACCAGAGTCTGGTAGGACCGGGCTAATGGACCAGAGTCTGGTAGGACCAGGCTAATGGACAAGAGTCGGGTAGGACAGGAATAATGGACCAGAGTCTGGTAGGACCTGGCTAATGGACCAGAGTCTGGTAGGACCGGGCTAATGGACCAGAGTCTGGTAGGACCAGGCTAATGGACCAGAGTCTGGTAGGACCGGGCTAATGTGCCAGAGTCTGGTAGGACCAGGCTAAGGGACCAGAGTCTGGACCAGGCTAATGGACCAGAGTCTGGTAGGACCGGGCTAATGGACCAGAGTCTAGTAGGACCGGGCTAATGGACCAGAGTCTAGTAGGACCGGGATAATGGACCAGAGTCTGGTAGGACCAGGCTACAATATTAAAATCAAATTAAAAGCCTCACACATGTAAACAACGTTATAATCCGGTGCTACATTATGTTAATAAAACAGAATTACCTTTTGGCAACTATTCTGATACAACCTCTGAATACATTTATGAACCTGAAAATGAGCAGAAGATGATCACTTTAAGGTGAATTATCACCACCTAGACTGAGGGCGCTGATCCGCAATTTAAGACTCTGTAAAACGGAAGAATACACTTTCTAGTAATTTTTTGAATGATTAAGACTGAGAAAATTGTATCTATACATATATTGTTGAAGATGTTCTGGGATGAGTCCTGAACGATGACTCTATCCTGTTGTGTTACAAATGCATTTTAATATTTGTTTTGTATTCATTTAATATTGGGGCACCAAAAACCTGTTAAAGAGGTGTGTGAATTACCAGCAGAAGGGAAATAACACAACTATAAAAGATTGCTAGATAATGGTCACATAAACAAAACCATGTTGTTGGTGAAGAGAAGCGATCACACTGAAGTGAAACCAAATGAATCAAAAACAGAATTCTTGACTCCACGCTATGCATCTGTGGTTTTCCCCACTTCTTTTGATCGTCTTCATTGCATTGTAAATCCAGTGGCAGCACACGCTGCTTATTTAATGTGTGGTGAGACAGGTACCTGTAGCTGGACTCTAATTGTCCCCCAGGGGCACTTCCACTGTTGCAGCTAGGTAAATGCTTTGTGGCTGTAAGCCTATTGTGAATTATATCAAAGGAAATTAGATTAAAGCAATTGGATTTTCATGGTAAATTACTCTTTACCCCTCAAATGACCCACTGAATGAGAGAACGGCACTACAGGCGGATCTAAGTAACTGTAAACTACTGAGAGGGAGAGGGACAGGGAGAGGCAGAGAGGAGATTATTTTAAACGCATCTTCACTTTAACATCGTCATTTACACACAAACAAAAACAACGTGGTTATGGGTCAGGGCTATGGGTTTTAGCGTGTTTGTTTAAAGTTATCACACTTTGCAAAAACTTTGGTGTTGTACACAATAAACTGGAAAGGTTGTGGACAAAAAGGCTTTCTGGTTGTTTGTCTTAGGATGATGTGGAGGTAATGGATGCACCACTTGATCAGCGAGTGACATGAGAAAATAATATGCCATGAAAGTGACTTTTCATTTGCTGGCATCACACATAACCACATTACACGCTAAACACAGGAATAGCAGAAGGACAAAATTAAGGGTTGTTTTCTCTGATAGCTGCATATCTAATTTGCATGACTTTGCATAATATAGTCCATAAAAGCAACAATATTCATAATGTGACAGCCAAATCATATTTTCCTTGATAGGGAATCAACATTAATTTCACTTCGTATATCAAAAAAACAAGTTTGGGACTGAGCACCAGGAGGAGAGAGGGATAGAAATAAAAAGTCTAAAGCCTCTCTTGAGTTGTGATCATATTTTTTGCACTTCTCTCTGAAGGTCTGCTTATTGAACAACTAAAGGTAGTAATGTCTGATACCATCGAGTCCAACGGTGCAGTCTTTTATTCAGTGTCATTATTCAAATTAGAAACTGAGAATTTAACTGAGGAAGAAAGTAGGTGATGGGATGCTTTTATTCTGAAGGATAAACGTGGCTCCTTTTGGCGTTGTAGCCTGTTATTGTTTATTGATTAACTACTATTTACAACTGTTCATTCAGGTACTTGGTACTACATCTGAAGTTTATTCAACGTTATGTAGAAGATAAGTTAAATGTGTTAGAAAGCCCACCCTCCTCTGGTTTAATCCCTCCCTCTCTATCTACACTGCACGTCTATGCGACACACTGTAGGTGTGTGCACGAGAGCATGAGATCGAGAGTGTTTGGCATCTTGGTGAAAAACAGAAGACTAATTACCTCCTGTAATAATTTAATGTCAGCCGTGGTGTGGGCGCCCCTCAGCAGGACAGCTGAACAGGCCCAGCCCTCTGCTGGGAGATTCATCTCTGTCAGCTTAGATAAACCTGCCGGCCATCAGCGCGCAGGCACAGGTCCTGCTCCCGGACCTGAAAAAAGAATCCAAAATATCCCTGATAAAGCTGTCCTGTCTTGTCCCCACTGGAAAAAGACAGGAGGCCTAACTGAACACGAGCTTTCATTACCGCTCCCCTTTTTACCACTTAGAGGGGCATCTGTTTGGGTTTGTTTTTTTTTTGTTTTTTTTGCAAATCACCTTTATTCTCCGCCGGTTTAACCAGCTGCCATCACTCTCTGCAACGGTCCTCGGAGCTGTCAAGTTGTGCTTAATGGGATTTCCATCGGGGGGGTGATGAGAGTGAATAAGCAATATGTGTGCAACATATAGTTTTCTTCTCAAAAATGTCAATCACAAAGTGGGTCTCGTGAATCTAGCTTTAAACTCATTGATAGGAATACTTAAGTGTCTGTAGGAAAATTACAAAGTTGGAGATGGCAGCTGGTAATTATCTCAGATGAGGTGGTAGCCCCATAAGTAGTGCAAATACAAACAATGCAAAACATTACAAGCATCAAAACATAACTTGGTAACAGTTAAGATTCACTGAGAGGGAGACAGCTGAGGACAGCACATGGCCTCCCGCTACAGATAACCTTTTTGAAGTTTTAGAAGTTTTTCACACAGACGAAGCACTTCTTGCCCAATGGACTGTAGAACATGTGCGGGCATTAATGAACTGAATAATGTTCCAAACTGTCAACGTGTTTCATTTAACTTTACCTATTAAGCGAAAAGGTTGGCAATGTGTGATGCTCAATTAGCATCATGGGCTAGCTCTAGATGACACATTTCCTGTAGTTCTGCTCTCCGCGCTGACGGAGAATGGAGGTGTTGTGAAAAATGTCGCACTCTTTTGATAGATAATGTTCCATCTCTAATAAGTGCTTCAAAGTAAGCTAACTACTTTGTGTTTTAAGTTGAGTTTAATTCTAAAAAATAACCAAAAAGCTGGACAGCTCCAAAGATACCTTCCTGCTAGCCCCCACACACACACCCTTATACGTTTTAAAGTGACTAATAATAATTCATTGCCTAATCGTTCATGGTAATAGCCAAAGAGAGGCGCCTCTGTTAGGTGTGACTGATGATAGCCATTGTGTACTACCTACACACTGGATCCCTCACATACAGGAGCTGTGTGTCCTCTCGGCTGTGTCCTTGCGGTCCAATCAAACGACACCTTATGTGTCAGTCACGGTCTAATGATGGATAGCTGCTTAAGATCAGCCGTCCTTTGAAAATGAATGCTGAAATATCTTTCCAATATTGGCATACTATTAAAACTGGAGGTGAGGTGCACCTAAAATGTTGGTAGGACACAAACACCCCCAAGGATATCAGTCCCTTCATCAGCAGCTCCATCTGATCCACTCAGGGTTGGTCTTTGATCATAGCTTTTTTAAGCTCAAGCATTAGGTGGTAACCTGATGTGCTTTTGAAAAGATGAGCTTCACATGCATTCATAATATGAAGAGAATGTGGAAGAAACATGTCAATACAAATACATTCTGTGATTGAGTATACAACATGCTGGCTTTTATAGACAAGCAGGCAAATGGGCACACTTTGTTACACAATGATGCGCACAAAGGGATGCAGACAAGTAGTCTTTGTTATTTGATGGGCATCACAAAAAAAACACAAGCGGGATTCTTGATGATGCCCCGATGCCTCTTTGTTTTTTGAGAAATGGACATAAAGGGCAAAACTGAAAACGGCAGCGGTTAAATTTGTCTACACAGTCTTAGGCTTTTGTTTCTGATTGATGGAGCAAGAAATTCAGACGTGAGGAGACTGTTGTTGTACAGTACATTCATGTAAAATAATTTCATCTTGCTTTGCCTTCTTTCTCCTCACTATTTTTCTTTCTCTCTGTCTTTATCTCTGTTGCCGCTTATCACACTTTTGTCTTCTTAGATTCATTTGTTAAAGGTCAGGCGGACTACCACGTCCCTGTACTTGCAGACACTTTCGTCAGATGTAGGGACCGTAGCCGTGAATGAAACGTGGGAGCTGTGGCATTGGGACCACTTTGTTGATCTCAAAAAAAAGAGAAGAAAACACACGCTCTTTCCTGCTGTCCTTGGGACTTTTATTCAATGACGTTCCAGTTTCCATCTAACAGTGCGTCTCTATCAGGTTATACAACACCTTCGGTACCCCTTGCGCTTTATAAATTCTTTTTTACTGAGCGCTGACAGCACTTTTCAAGGGTAAACAAGCAGTTCTAATAAAGATATATTTGAGTCAACAAAGGTAATCATGTTTTTTCACATCTGAATATTTCACAATTGCCTTTGGCTCAGCAGTTAGATCTCACAGCATTATTTCCCCGATGAGTGTTTAAAGGTCTTTTACAGGATACCCGTGGAAGCTCAGAGACTGACACAATAACCTGGATTACGTTTCTTGACACAAATGAATTTACCCTTTCTTTTCCAGCCCTTCTTAGCATGTTAACGCAGAGAGAGGTAGGACACTTATCCCCGGGACTAAATCTCTGCTGGGAAATTGAGTTCTTATATTGTCTGAAGAAATGAAACGGCTTGGAGCAGGTGTCATTCAAATATGAGGGACCAGAGTTTGAAATAACACTCCCGAGTCAAACACAGGCATACTCATCCACCCTTCACCTCTTCATCCATTTATCCTTTTTCTCTCCTCTCCTCATTCTTCTTCTTTTTCTTCTTCTTATCCCACAAATTAATCCCCCCATGAAGAGCACACAGAGTGTGTGTGTAGGGGGGGGGGGGAGTAGAAGAATTGCGAGAGTGAAGGATGAGAGAAACCTAAAGCTTTAAGGTGAACAGTCTGTACAGTATCTAGGTGGTGTAGAATGAGCTCCATTATTGCTCTCAGGGCTCAAATTGAAAACATTACTGCTCCCATTCACGGTCCTCAGACACAGAGGATGGTCTTTATTTCCAATCTCAGTCTCCTTTCTGGTTGAGGGAGCGCCCGTCCTGTGTTTGTGTGTGTGTGTGTGTGTGTGTGTGTGTGTGTGTGTGTGTGTGTGTGTGTGTGCGTGTATGGGTGTGTGTGCGTGTGTGTATGTGGGTGTGTGTGCGTGTGCTAGGGAAATAGAGAGACGGAGGGGAAGATTGTGTGTTTCTGTCTTCATAAGAGTGTCTCAATAAAGTCATCACTGCTGATGCTGTGCAGACATGACCTCTCCTCTCCCATCTTTTCATTACCCCCCACAAGTCGCAGATGGAGACCTCAGTGCATTTTTAAAAGACTGCCTTTACGTTGCAAAAGCTGTGGCATTAGCCGCCAGTGCGGCGGTGTTGACCTCGGTAAGCCAGGACGTCATCAGTATGCATTGGGTTTCACTCAAAAGGACACAGTGCCATATTCTGGCGAGGTTGTAAATGAGTGAAATCACAACTTACTTACAAAGACTTGAATAAATACAAGGTTTAGTTCTAGTGTCCTTTGCACACAAGTTCAAGCTTTTCACAGTTATGAATTTCTTTTTAACATTTGTTCTTTGGAGAGGCTAAAAACCAATACTTGGAAACATCAATATATATTGAGTTTGTATTTGAAATAAAGTTGGTTGGTAATATTCTTCATCATAAAATAATAAAAAGCTATTAAAACTTTGAATTTGAAAAGAAATATTTGACAGATGAATTAGGGTAGGATTATGTTACGTAACAACTCTGTTGTAATTCAAATGAGACTTCAGATAATTCACATGAACCATTTGAAAATGTAAATGAAAAACTAAATACATGTTTAAGATTTCTCAAGAATACACTGACGACTGAAGTCAGGCAACCACTCTCCTTCCACGGTACAGTGCGAGCCGACCTGTCGTTTGGCTCATTTCTGAAAGGCTGTTTACCTAAAAAATAAAAAATTCTCTGGAAATAGAAAGGTCACATCTCCCTCATCCCTCCTCCACCCTTGTTTCTCCTGCCACCCCTCCCTTTCATCCGGGGGAGCTGCCAGATTGCTTTAGCCTTTTTAGTGCAGCAAGCTGACAGACAGACAAGGCGCTGACAAGGTCACAGCCGGGAAAAGCAGCCATGATGGAAACAGCGGCTCTGAGGAAAGACAAATCAGGGATTTACAACACACTGTGCCTCTTAATCGTTAGTTCAATTCTAACTACACAGAACAAATGTATGCTCAATCTAAAATCATAATCTAATGCTACGAGGATGGTTATTAAGAACTACCAGACTCTATTCAAACAGTGTTTCCTCATATTACTCAATCAAAAACTATTAGCTAATATTGGAAGCCCTTACACTAGGTGTTACTAAACAAGTAATCACATTACTATAACAAGTTACTAAGTAATACATTATATGCCCGTTATACCCCACAGTACACTCACTGTACTTCCATTAAGTTTTAAATAATTAGATACCTCAAGTATTTCTTGCTTCTTTTTTGCTTTGTCACTCTTCAGTCTCAGACACCTCAGACATCTCAGACACATCTCAACATTTTCAAATCCTTCATGCTTGTGTGGCAGTCAATAGCCAGCGCTGAGAAAGTCACTTCCTTTCTGGGCCCCTAGCACAAACACAAGTTTTGAAGGCTAATGCTCTTCCATCTGAGCGTGAATATAAGTGTGCACTCTGGAAGAAAGGCTAATTGAGCTGAATGGAGGATTTGCTTTAAGGAATGGCAAAGGTGTTGTATTGCCTAATCGCTTTTCATCATAGAAAGAAAGAAGAGGTGCTTCAACGAGGTTGAATTATGCGGTTAAGTGGTCCCTAGCACATCAATAGCATGACCTCAAACCTTAACCGTCATTTTACTTTCCCACTGTTGAACTGAGGTTGACTGTGAAAGTGCAGTTTCCTAAAGTTGAACATGACCTTCACTGCCATTGTAATCCGATCCAGAACGGTGTTGTATGCTCTGCACTACTACAAAGACAACAACTAGAAACCAGCCAATGGCGGAGCAAAGTCACGTTGGAAGGGTTTATCACATACAAAGTTAGATTTCTCCTTGCAGGGGGCATGTTTCCAACATTGAAACATGATGTTAACAGCTATCTGTGGGGCAGTGTCTGAGAAACCTTTGGAACGCGTGTAAGAATATATTCTCTTTCATTCTCTTTTGTTGTCCTGCTTTTTGGCTTCTCTGATGTTTCAGGGCTTAAGGCAGCATTGCTCACTGCAAAACAGTGGCATTGAAAGGGCTGAACAGATGTGTGTGCATTGTCAAAAAAGAAATCCAAAAAGAAATAGGGAGAAAGCTGACAAAAAGATAGATGATGAGATTAAAGGGGGGAGAGAATGATGCTGTAAAGACACAGAGATATTGAAAAAAGACAGAGTAAAAGATGAAGTGGCATGATGCCAGTCCATTGCCTTACCTTGTTATCTTCATCCCACTCAGTTTTTGACTTATCTACACGTCTGACAGGAAGTATCAAATGTATCAGGGTTTCCAGAATTCCGCCCTCTTGACAATGCACACCCCCGCAGGCAGAATCGAATAACGCCATTGGTTGTTTATTAGTGTGCAGTGTGTTATACTTGATTCATAATGTCATTAAGGAGCAGAGTCTCAACAGGAAATCAATCCATCTAATCAACAGCTAGCTCTGAATGTTTCTCTCCAGACTTGTGTTTTTGGGAGCAAGGCTTGTACATATTGCATTATATTATCATGAAATGAGTGGATATTTTGGGTACGATGAAAGAAAATCTATCACTCATATTGGCAGCCTACATCATAAATAATATTCATTTCTCGTGGCATTCTTATTTTAACTGAACAATCCTCCTATACCCAAGCTGCACTTGGTACACACATCATGTAGATTGTCCCAGTATCCATAGACACTGCAGTGCTGCAAATAAAATGTGAATCTGTAATGTCCATGAGTTCACATACATTATTGTAAGCAGGAGATGAAGCGTGATGTTCCTATATAGCAATGTCAAAGTGCATTAGTAAAACTCTCACTCTCCCGCTGGATCAAGTGCCTGATGAAACATTAGTTTAGCAACAGTGTCAAACCCTGTTTACTGAGAGGCAAATGCATTGCCACATGCAACTGTAAAACCTGAGGATGAGAGATACAATCATTATGATCACAGGTGGAGCCCACTTGGGGCTCTGCAGGCTTAGGTCCTCATCTGGAGGTCTGTGCCCAATGAAAATGTGCATGAAGGTGCTACTATGGGGGACTCTTTGTCACACCAACCCACACCTGCTGATTCTTTGATGACCAGTATAACAGTAGGGGGAATCATTTAACAACTCTGCCTCCGTTTGTCGTGAACTGTCCCTTTCTGTTGTGGTCACATCAAAAATCTTTACTCGTTTCAATGCAAATTAAAAACATAAGAATGAAACATTGCATTTTGACTCAATTTGGACCTGCGGAACAGCCAGACTTAGCAGTCAGAGAGGAATGGGAGCTTGGGTTGCATAGTAAAGTTCAAAGAGCTGCTGTGTAGATGTGGATGGGAGTGGGAATGGTTCCTGTTGAATCTGGCTCTGCCAAATGTGTGCTGGGAGACTTTACTGCTCACACTGCCAGGCTTATGTGTCCGTGCTGGAGTCTGGTCCGGCTGCATGAGGTAACATTCTTGTACAGGGGGGCAAAACATTGTGGGTTGTTTGTACTCCTTTAAACCAATCACAATCGTCTTGGGCACCGCTGAGCTCCGGATGCAGAAAAATAGACAGCAGAGATAGTTGAAGGGGGGGCGAGACGCGCTGGAAGTCAGGTTTTCCTCTTTTGGCCATGCGTTAAGCCAGGCTCTACTGCTGCAGCTGCTGCTGGTTATGGAGCATTTTGTAAGCCCCGCCTCCACCCCTGCATCCACCTGTTTAGGCTCTGAATCTGAAGCTGTGTTCGAAACAGTTCCTTCATTCACTCACTGAAAATACATCTTTGTCGGACTTGGGAGTTTGTGTGATGGAAGCAAGGCGCGCCCGGCATCAGTAGACAAACAAAACCAAATTACTCGTAATACGTCCCTGAACACCCAGTACCCACAATCTGAGCACTCAGGGGGAACCTAACAGGTTTTACATGTTTTGCATGTCACATGTCCACTGTTCCGTTAAAAACTTGGCTGCGTTGCATTGTGGTATATGGGAGTAAAATGTAGGGTACATTGTATGTGCATTCAAATTAGCAGTGCATTGTGGGTATGTTTTAGTTGACTGGAAGACACTATATTGTGCACTATTTCCGTGTATGGAACGGTTTGGAACACAGCTTATGTTTCCCTCAGGGGAAGTTATGATCATCACTTCACTCCGCTGTGCTTGGTGTTTCCCTGTGGAAAGCTTAATATTCACACTCTACATATTCCACATTCACATCGTAATCAAATCCAAGATAGCTGACTGAAGTATACTAAATCACAAAGAGGCAAAACTGCAGTTTTTGTATTCTGTTGAACTGTATTGCCCACCACATTTATATCATTGAGGGTAGGCCCTGTAACCGAAACCCCTCCCTGCGTAATGCAATATCTTCACTATGATCACAAAGCTCAATCCACACCTCTCAGAGTTTCAACAAAAACTGAACATAATAAGCTTCACGAAGGTAGGATTTATTCCAGGACTCTTGTTTTAGACTGCGTTTCAGCTGGCAACCTAATAAACTAGGAACTGAGTGTATCGTTATAATATTAGGTGAAGCAAAAAAACGGTCCGTAATGGCAGAGAATGTTGTGTTGGTGGTGAGTTCCTTGGACTGTGGCTGAGCCACTAACAGCTAAGATCTCTGTACTCTACGGTGCATCAGAGGAAATGTTGCTATTCTATGTAGTTTCTGTGTGACAAACTATAAAAATAAATAAATGCTAATGCTAATGATGTAAGTGCCCTTCAAACTGTGAAATACTTTATGTTTTAGAAGCATGTAATGTAAGCCTGTGCAAAGATTATAAAGACCTCCCCTCTGAGTGATGTGCCACTTTTATCTGTGGCATTGCTCTTCAAGGTTATCTCAAACATGCGACACAAAGTTCTCTCAGCCAGCAAAGAGAAGAAGGAAGAAAAAGAACAAAAACCATCAGTCACTTATTCTATTTCCCAGCTCGGGGAGGTGGTACAGCCGGAGGGGTGGAACGCTGACTTACACACCTCCACTTAGCCCCAGCTGAGGGCCCCCCACCACCCCTGAGATAGAGTTACCACAGGGGGCCACTTGGCGGCTAAACGCCCTCCTCCAACAGGCCCCTCAGGGCCCCATTGTACATTCGTCCCTCAGTGGGAGCCCTTGCCACTGCAATCTCCAGCCAATTACCTTCCCCAGAGACAGTCTCATTTGTGTAGACCCTGAGTGAACTTTTATATGGATGTGAAGCGGAATTCATTTCCAAAAGATCAGGTTTGATTTGTTTTGTACTTGTTTAAATCCTACAGTATGCCAGTTCTTTGTATAGGAATGAAATGCATCTGTGTTTTATTAAACTGTTATGGCTTGTTGATGACTTCAATACTGCAGACTCATAAACATCATAACCGTTACCGAGTTACCTCCCCTTTGCCAATTCCAACCCGCGTTTCACTGCCTCAAACTCATGCCTACCCCCTGTTGATTAGATGTAAGATTCAGTCAGTGAGGCCATGGGTAAATAGTTCCAAAGTATTATCTTTCTCATGGGAATACAGCTTTGTCAAAGAATTTGCCTTTGGAAGATAGCTTTTCCTTTTCAAAAAAAATAATAAAAAGGATCTGGTCCTACAGGCTGTGCACCATGTGGCCTCCAGCAGACGTCTGTGAGGATTTGCTCAGAGATAGGGTCTCGAGGTAGGGGATGGATCAGGCCTTTCTCCTGTCCAGTCTGTGCCGACTCATACCGGTGATAACACCTTGTCCTCAAAGTCCAGAGCAGGACAGCTGCACGGCAAAGCATAAAAAGTCAAATAGCAGCTTTTCTTTGCAAACAGGTTCCTTATCATAAGCAGACGGGGGTCTTTCCTTTAGTCTTTGTCCCTGCAGGAAGAAAAATAAGGCAGCGATGGGGGTTTAATCTACTTAATGTTAAATTGACATACATTCTATTTATAATTCAAAGATGTCAACTAAAAGACAACTGACTTGATGGACAGTTGAAAGGTCAAATGTAGCCCTTCTCCTTTCATGTATTCCCTGATCGGATGTACAGTATCCGGTATAGGGATTGGGGGACTGTGATACGCTGTCACGAGCTCTGCTCTTCTACAGTGGATTCTAATTCTGTTATTCCCATATGTGCTGACCATACAGTACATTCAAAATGAATGACAGTTGTCACCACAGACAGGAAGTACTTTTGTTTGGATTTAAACCTTCAACTGCTGTTGTAGATCAATTGAACACTATGTTCCGTAGGGATCTTGCTGTTTCATTTCCCTCCTGTCTGGTTTTCCCAGACACCAGGGTCTGACTCTCTGTCAAACTGTGTGTGTGTGTCTGTGTCTGTGTTTGTGTGTGTGTGTGTGTGTGTGTGTGTGTGTGTGTATCAAAGACACAAAAGTCACAGACTCAATCACTAACTAGGTCACCATGGATCACGGTGTTACTTATTTTCACTGGAAATCCTTTCATATTTTTCGGACTATCCTTTCATCCATCTGCGTTTGACTGAAGCAAATTGTGTACTTAAACATGCAAAAAAAAGTCCCAAATACAACTGAGTAGGACTTACAACATGAGAAATCCTTCATTTTTTAATCACCACAAGCAGTACTATTTTTCGCCATTGTGCAAACATAAAACAAAACGCTTCATGCAGTGGCGGCATAAAGTGTGTAATTCTAGAGTGTTTCTGACAGATTGAACAGTCCTTGGAGTATATTTGTACAAATAGATTTTAAAAGCCCTAGTTATCTGCTCTTCAATATTTGCTAAGATAAGCATTGTGTCGACTACAGCTGCAGGCCTGGTTTGGTGTAAAAGGTTAGCAAAGTCACCGAGCTGCAGCTCGTTGCCATGTTGCTGCTGAAGCATCAATCTTTGGGAGAGTAATGTGAGCGCTGTGACATTCTCCTGGTTTTAGTGAGGGCACGGAGAAAGATATGGTCTGTCAGCATGACGCAGATTGGTTGCAAGATGCTAAAGGTGGGACGTTGTAGAATGTGTGGCTCTGCACTCAGTGCCCCTAATTTGCATGAAGTAGTTTGTATTCTAAAGCGGTTTGTAACATGGTGTGTGTGTGTGTGTGCAAGCTACTGTAAGGCAACCATTTGCTAGCTTATATGCAAGAGAGAGCATTTGACCCCCCCTCCCCCCCCCCACACACACACACACACAGACACACACACACCTATGACTCTTACTAATTTCTCTCTTATGCTCACAAGAAACAGATGTCCAGAAGCCCTGCCTCCATTTACCAGAGATCCTCGGGAGTACATCTCAGCACTTGTCCAGACCTTGCCCAGCCTCCAGACACCATGCCCAGCCCTCACCATCTTTCTGCCTAGACGTGGGACTTGCAAATCGGACTCAGAGACTTTGACGGCGGGGCAACAAGCCAAGACTGGCTCTATCTTCATATAACTCCTGCTGGAGGTGGGAGAGTGTGTGCTGGACTCTGCCCATCCCTCTGCTGTAAGTGGTCATTAAAGAGCCGGCTGACAGCGCTTTTCTCTATGAATAGTGGTGGTGGTGTCCTGTTCGCTGCACTAGCTACTACACTCAACACCACAAGGTTTCAGTTTAATGGTGTCTGCTGGTTAGTACTGATCCATCTGTCTCCGTGTGAGTGTGGTAGCTATCATCATGCTCTGCAGCCCTGTGCCGTGCGGTGTGTAATCCCTTCACTGGCACTCACTGACAGTCCTAAACTTAAGGTTTGAATTCGGTTTTGTGCAGATGAGACAAGGAAAGGCACATGAGTGAGACACTCAAATTTCTTTTTAACCCTTTTTGTGTTATTTGAGTTTCAGTTTCCCTCAAATGAACCTAAATGGTATTAGAGATCAAGATCCAAGCAGAACAGAGCGGGTTGACAGGTTGATCCTGAGGTAATCTCAGTTAGGGCCCATCTGTCTGATTGCTGTGAACAGAATGTGAAGCAAATTCTAAATGTTTTATAAAAGAGCCCTGTAGATTTCTATCAAAACAACTTTGGACAGCCCTTACTTCACAGGGTAGACTCATCGAGATTGCATGTGCGTGGCTCTCTAATTGCCATCAGGACATATGACAGGCTTCAAGTAATGTAAATGTTTATAGGAAGATGTGATTGGTGGCTTGTATTATAACTACATAGTTTTATAAAAGAAAATCTGATCTGATGTCATCTCAAGCAAAACTCCCAGTTTGTATTCCAAAAAATAAGGCTCTTACGTATCATGCCCCAATATCAGTAATCAGATGTCATTGTTTTTCCCTCTAACACATAAGCATCAATATTGATGAGGCATCATTTGATTACCATGGTAGTATTACCCTTAGAGTTAATGGCAGATGTAATTTTATACCCATCAACTACAACATAATGTTCTTTTTCTTTTTCATCTTTCAATTCCAGTGAATTGTTCTCGCTCCAGGTATTCTGGCGAATGGTGAATAAATTACTTTGAGACGCCCAGAAGCCTTTATGGTTTTTCATTGTTATTCATTCAGTATAGTTCTGGGTTTTTATTTGTCTATCTTTATTTTTTGTTGGAAATTGTGGCAGATAATCTTAGCAACAGGCATGGGAGAATTAAGCTGCATGGTGCCTTGGTTGTTTTTTGCCCCCCCCCCCCACACCTACCCTTTCCTACTTTCCCTCTGCCCTCTACACCTTTCTCTCCCCTTTCCTGCCTCCCAAACCAATCTAGCTCATTCATCAGATGGAAGTGATAAGCTTGGGGAGCACATGCAGAGGCACTTTGTCAGCTAAGCTCTCCGTGCGACTGGGTTATTTTGCGGTAACTGTCTCGTATACAGTGTGTCGCCACCTTAAGTGAAACATTTTTAGCATCTTCTGCTTGTGTGTTTCTTGTGGTAGAGGTCAAAATAGGACAACCGAATGTGCAGTGGAAATATACTGTTAAGTTGTAGTCCCCAACCTGTTCTGATATAGGGGCTAACAGCCTAGTCATCAACATAACCTGTCCTCTTTTAGATGTGTTCCTTTGAAATTTTCATGAAACTAAAGGTTATTTGATACCATACTTTATATTAAAAAGTCACAATAATTCACAATTAACTGTCGGGGCCCTATTTGCGAAGGTGCGGATAGCAGGTGCGTTCAGGGAGTGTCTGGATCCACTTTTGCCAGTTTAACGGAGGAAAAAATGGTCTGTGTGCCGGACGCATGGTAGTAAAGGGTTGTACTTAGTGTCTTCATTAATCATAGGTGTGTTTTTGTTGGTCAAATCCCTTTCTGCTGCCTCAAGAAAGCAAAGCCCAGAACGCACCAGAACACACCTCCCTGTAAGACCAGCACTTCCATGGGTGCACCTGAAGAGACCTCCCTGTAAGACCAGCACCCCCATGGCTGCCGGTTTTAAACTAGCAGAGACAGGGGTGCGACATAGGACCCTCAGTGTCTACTTTGGTATAGTTTGCAGTACTACCACTTGGAGTGGCTGCACTTTTCACCCAGTTATCACAGTTATTACTTTTAGCGTTTTCACCATTCATCTATTACATTTACCTAACTATTTATTTGTTTTATTTATACATGTTGTTGTATTTCATCCATGTACTGTATCCATTGCTGTTAAATGTTTTAGACTTCTATGCTTGCTTGTTTATAATTTTCAACATGCTCTTATAACACATAATGCTCATGTGTTACAGCTGACTCAAACTGTGTTTTCTATTTTTTAATAAACGTAATTTATATTTTTTTCAAATGAGTTGAGCTAAAGCCTAATATCCGTACCCTGACAGGGTGGAGAAGTACCCCCTGGGGTACACGTATTTGTATTTGCAGGTGTGTTGAAGAGAAACAGAGACAATAAAAGACAAAGACAGAGCGATTTAATCTCACTGGCACAGTGACTATATCTCTCAGTTCCCCATGTTAAACCTATCTCAAACCTATCTCAGTCACTGGACATACATTAAATCAAACAGGACCTTGGCTCTGCAGCTAGAAAATGAATTGCCTTCGTCCTTTCATTAGACGTTTTATTTAACTTCCATTGTTCTATTTATCTATCTGGGAGAGCATTCATGTGTCACTTTCTCTTATCCTTGGAGACGAGCGTGGAGACAATGGTTCCACTGCAGCATTTCCTCTCGTTCTGTCTCTGCTCAGCAAAACATGACGGAACAAATGAACCAATTAAGTGTGCTGGTGGCTTTGCTGTCCCAGGGGGGGCATCTAAGGAACTGAGACGGCCTGATTAGCTCCAGGTAGGCCTGACTGGAGACAGCCGGCTAAGAGACAAGCTTCCATAATGTGAACACACACCGTTTGACAGTGCACCTGTGCGTGTTGTCCTCTTTGCTTTTGGCATTTTGATTGGTGTAGATTTTTGTCGAGGCTGTTTAAAAGTTGGAATGTGTAGAGAGGGACACACAAACAAATATGTGTGTGTCAGATTAGCACTGCCCACAGATTTGACAAATGTGCCCTGGTGGGTAAATGCATTTCACAGCAGAGACAGTCCTCATAGCCAGCAATATAACCTAAAAGGTGTGTTACATGATCCGCCAACAAATCACCTCCACAACTGGCGTCTCCAGGTGGGGAGTCCAGGAATTTTTACGGGACTCTGACATTATTTCCATTGATCCCATGTGCTGCAGGACCACCTAGATGGGTTCCCCTTGACTGTAAACAAGAAGGATCAGTTAATACCTGCAGCATCGATTGAATTTGAACCTCTAACGTTGAAGCCCTTTGAAGACACTGTCCAATCTTTCTGTTATCATGCACTCACAGATTTGCGGCTCTCTAGGACTGCTGAAGAATTGCTTACGGGGCGACATTTATTTGTCTTCAAGTATGTTTCGCTGCCAAGGTCAGATTCACTCAGGGATTCACAGACAGTATCTGTGTGTCTTAAGTTGCACCCAGTTGGTGGTTTTGTGATTTTAAATTAATCCACACCCACAGTTGTAATCTAGTAGTGCATTTTAGCTGAGCCACACACAATGTCATGGAGGGATTCATCCCTTGGCCTTTGATACACAGCACGTTGAATGGGGGTCACAACAGTGGTTCAATACAGGTTTATTTTTATTTTTCTGTCAATCTTAGACTCACTCAGCTCTGATAGTGGCCCTGCCTACCTTTCCCTTTCTATTTTGCTTATTTTCTGACATTGTGATATCCCCCCGTCCCTTCGCCTTTCCGACAAGATCTGCAGTTCCCGGTCCTAGGGGGGGATGTGGAACATTCAAACCTCTTCAATGCCGAGGCAATTTTGGGGCATCTTGTCTCTCGTGGTCAATTTTCACCATGTGGAACGCCAGGAGGTGTCCTTGGGGCCGACCACTGGTCATTGCTCTCACTCAGGGAGGGGAAAAGAAAGAGACAGAGAGAGGCAGAGGGAGAGAGGGAGAGGAGCAGAGGGAGAATGAACCTGACAAAGGCCCTGCAACAGATCCGTCCCACTCAGCAGAGCCAAGGGAGTGTGCAGCCAGGCTGTCAGCACCTCTCATTAGTCAAAGGCAGCCTCCCTGACAATGTGACACTGATTACTGAAAGCCCTGATTCAGACTTTCTCTCCTTCTCTGTGTACCCGCAAACAGTGTCAGCTAAAGCTGCATACACGTGTTCACACATACACACACACAGACACACGCACACACGCACACACACACACACACACACACACACACACACACACAGAAGCTAGTTCAATCCACTCTCTTTTCTCCCCAAAATGAAGTGCATTTCATTTCCTTTCAAAGTTCCCTTTCCATCTCCAAAGGGACTAAAGCCTTCATTAAAAAGAGTGATAAAGGGCAAACTGGTGTCTTCCGGCTCTATTTAAAATCTGTTTATTGATTTTCAGCGGGTGTAAATAAATATTAAATGGCATTATTGTGCACGGAGGCTTTCACACTGGCAGAAGTGGTGGAAATAGAGGGGATGAAGAGCGGCGTTCATTAAGAGTTTATCATTTTTATTGATCTGGCTGACATGTCTCAGCACTGAGGAGGATCTGATTGCTTTTTCTTAATCACTGCACAGAGTTGAAGGGAGGATTGAAATGATGAATCGGGGGGGTGCATAGAAATATAGGAAATGTCTCCAAATACCAAATGGAACAGTGTCAATGCTGACTCTGTAGAGGCCTCTACTCCCTTTGCTGTTCTAGACAGGCCGTCTACGTATCACGATAAAGGTAAGGTAGTCAGTAAGGTAGCCATCCAGAGATCCAGTTCATCCAAAGGATTTACTCTGCCATATGTATGTTTAACATTAAAACATGATTCATAAAATCATGCAGATCATTTTTATTAGCTAGAAAGGTAATTAAATGGCTTTAGACTGCCCTACACTTTATTTTAGACCCAGTTTAATTTTATACAATAGGAAGGAGAGGGTCCCTGCCCGCCTCTCTTTTAGCTAAGGGGTCCTTGGTTTAAAAAACGTTGAAGACCCCTGGTTTAGAGTATGTTGCCTTTCAGGCATTAGTCCTTATATTGTATGGGCTTTTATTTTGAAATGTTCTCATGCCTAATGAGTTCCAGGTCAGAACGTCGGTTTCCTGTTGGGGGTTAGAGGAAGATGGCTGAATCAGCTGACATGCCTTGTTTGTCCAGTGCAATCCTCACAGTAAACGCTGCAGAGGCCATGTGGTAAGCTGATCATTTCATCGTTTTAGTTATACTTTAAATGTTAAGATGCATATTTATGCTGTATGTTTCACGTTTTTTGTGCAAAAGGGCATATGTTTATTTTTCTAAATGGTAGTTACCTTTACAGTGCTGATGATGCTTACTCAAAAAAATGATTGCAAAAAAACTACAAAAGATAGCTATGACTATTCCTGTGGTTCTTTGCCAGTGATAAGCCACTGGGACACCAGAGCAGGAGGCTAACATGAGAAGTAGCAGCGTGACATTGTATTACTGGGAAAGGTCAATCCTTACAGTGCTGGGCTGAGTAGCAGTGGTATCACTGCACCTAACCTACATGTGCAGGGAAGGAACCTTCTCTCTGTTAATTGCTAGAATGAACTTCAACATGCTGTAAAAAAAGAAAAATATCTTGTGAGAATTGCAGGATTACATATTACATTAAAATCCATCTCTTCAGGTTTCAAGCAATGCTTTTAGTGTCAGGACCAGAGTCAGCTGGACCAATCAGCACCCTGGGACAAGCTCCAGGCAGCTGCGGCTGTGGTTTGCTGGACTGGTTGTTCCAAACAACAGTTGTGGATCCTAAAGACGCTGGCGTAGAATGTTAAATAACATCAGAACTGGAGAGAAGAAGAAGGGTAAAGAAAGGCCCGGCCAGCTTTTCTCGAAGGGCACCATGTTTTAGTTCTTTTCCTGACTGGCTTCAGAGTTTATAGACCGATGCTTCCAATCACCTGCCAGGTATATTTTGAAAGGAACTGTCCTTTTCCAAACAGTTTCCAGTGACAGCATCTCAGATGGTTGTGTGTAACTAACCATCTGATGCATCAGATTAGGCTGCACCTGCTGCCACACAGCACATTTTATTTGTTGGAAACAATCCTGCACTCACCTTTGTTTTCTTTAAAATTAACACTTAATGGTTCACGTGTTCCAGTGGAGTTAGTTCACATTTTGACCTGAACACATTACTTTCAGCAAATAGATAACACTAGGCCAGGGGTTTGTTTCATACGTCATACTTTGATTATTGTTGGCAGTGTAGCTTTTGTACAGTGTTGCTCTATGTTGTTTGGATTTAGATTTTTTGAGTTACCAGTGCTAAGGTTGCTGCTGCTGATGGGAAGATGTTGGCAGGACTGAGCAAAAGACATCTGAAGCAGAGCTGGTGAACACAGGAAGTACATAGATAGATGGATAGATACATAATCTATTGTCAATAAAGCTGTAGATAAAAAATATTGTGCAAGTTATACTTAGTGCAGTCGTGATGTTTGTGAGTCTTATCTACCTCTCAGTGATGACGTGTTAAAGAGTTTTATTGCCTGTGGTAGGAATGACTTCCTGTAGCGGTCCGTGCAAAATCGAAGCTCTCTGAGCCTCTTAGAGAAGCTGCTTCTCTGTTGGACCTGGGTGTGTTTCTGGGTAGGGGTGGGGGGTGGAGGGAGCCGTCTGGGTTATCCATGATAGATAACAGTTTGTTCAGTGACCTCCTCTCCAGCACAGCTTCAAAAGTGTTTGCAGCCAATCAGAATGCACAGAGAGCCCGCCACATAAACGGGGGGGGGATTGGGATTTTTTTTCTTTCTGTCTTTATTATATATTTGTTCTCGTCCCAGCCCGGGATAGGAAATGAAATGACAATTGACAGTTCAACACACACACACACACACACACACACAGCCCAGGATAGGACTAACAATGTAAAGATCAACAAGCCACTCACACGTATGTTCAAATTTGATTCATTCAATAAATAATTCTTTGTATTAAATCTACCATCCCTTTTCATATTATGTCAACATCTGCAGCATCCTGAGCCTTTTCGGTAAGGTCAGCCCAGAGTAGTTTTTATTGTCTCTGAAACAAGTTTACTTTTTATTTTTAAAGAACTATACAAACATATCACAAAAGCTGTGCAATCCTGATGTTAGGGGTGTTGTGATACTCTAACTCCAATTAGAAGTTGAGTCCCGTGAAGACAACAGCAGTACGGTTCCTGTGAGCCAGCTGTGAGGATATGAAGCTGGGAACCCCCCGCCCCGCCCATGTGGCTCTGAGGGCAGATGGCGGGAAGCTTGAGCCCTGTGAGAAGGGTGTCCACCCTGCTCTTCAACCACAGACACTGCCGTTAGCCCGGCCAGGGTTAGGATTATGAGGAATGTACGGGGAGTTCCTTGGCTCTGCAGATCTGACTTCTGCACTGTTTCCTGCTTTGTACCACCTGTGGACTTGCCAGGGGGAGCATGGCCTGTGTGCCTTTGATTGATCCATATGCTATTTTGAACTGGAATGGTTCCATAAGCTCTAGTCTTTATTAGAAAAGCCTGCAGCTAGCTCCCACCAAAGGCCGAGAGTACTTCCCTCCACGTCTCCTGTGTTTCAGCCTACCTGACATGAATTGTAAGATATCGCTCTGTGGCCACCATTTATCCACACTTAACCCTTTGACCAATGGACTGCTTCACTTGCCGTCACAGTGATGCACGTGCTGTGCAGTATGCTCCTCATTAGAGTGTTCTTAGTCTAACTGCAATGCCTCATACGCTGTCTTCTTGTCAGGATACAGGGGGTATGTTATGTATCAGAGGCTGCAATCCTCCCTTCTCACTATGTGGGTTCTAACAAGGCCAGGATAGCAGCCAGATTGACAGCTGCTGGGGCATTTTAACAGGCTTGGTGTTAAACTGCTAAACTCTGAGGAGGCATATGAATGATTGGCTGCCAAACCACACAGAACACAAGCCCACTGCCTTCACTATCACGACTTTCCAACTGACCATAAGCTTTCACTAAGAAAAAAACAAACATATTCAGCTATTTCTACAGAGACAGACTTTTAATTTTACACTGGTCTCATCGAAGAACACACTCAACGTTTTAAGATTAATTTTTACATTAAAGTTTTTTGTGCTGACATTTTATTATAAAGCTCACACATCCATAAGCTATTAGTCAACGAGGGGCTAACAATGAATACATATTTTATATAATAACTAATACATGATGTCATCAACAAACTGATCATGTTGCCTCTTTTATCTACAGTACCTTCATTATACAAATGACTACTTCTATCTTAAAATACAAATACTTTGTACATTAGTAATAAATGCTAAGTTATTTTCAGGCTTGGTGCCCAATTATCAACGTAATATAACAAGTCTACATTAAGATTTCTAAAGAAATTGCTATGTGGTTTAAGTGCCTGAAAAAGCTAGTAAGTGGACCTGGCGTTTTTTTTAATGAACTTAATACTTTATGTAAAGCATTACCATTAAAAAAATAAAAAAAAATAATACAAAATCAAACATTTCAGAGTAAAAGTATACAGCTTTTCTGGAGCTTTCAGCCACATAACAGGATAGATAGCAGAATTTCTAAGCCACTGTGGACAGGAAGTCCTTGAAATGCTATGACATCATTACTATGTGTTGACAATTTAAAACTTTGTTTGTAAAACAGTTGAAAGAGAGAGAGGGCTGATAAGCTGACCTTTTAATTTGGCGGTTTATTTTGTGTAACTAAGAAAGACCATGGAGTGTCTCAATGGTTGACTGTTGTCGGTAATTTGTTCTTCATTGTGTTCCCCTTATTTTACTTTTTTCAAGTTGTGAAAGAAAATTTGATTTTACAATGATTGTCAGATTACAGAAACCTATTAGTAGTCTGGCACATGTGCGATGGGTGGTGAGCGCATTCCAAGGGAAATGTGAAGACTAATGACACAGTAGAATTAGCCAGTTCTTTTTGTGAGCAGCCTTGTCTCTCCAGAACAGAGGGGAAGTCAAAAACACCATTTGTCAGTGCACATTACATCTCTGGTGCGAATGAAAGCCCAGTATGTGGCTCCTTTGAGCAGACGATTGTTACAGGCCTTGTTAATTGGATTTGGCTTGGTTCTCCATGACGCCTTATTGTTAGCATGACTGCCTGACGATGACAGAATTGTCCTGAATTTACATACATAAAGAGACATGCAATGACACAGAGTATGTATGACTTAAATGGAGATTACAACAATAATGTAACTATAATCACAACATTTTTACCACCACGGTCGTGCTTTATGCATAGAACTCAAAAGGAAAATGATTTGTGTGTGTGACTATAACTGGATTGGTCCAGAATGGAGTGAAAAAACTTCAATTGGAAGTTTCTATTTGATCAGAAGCATTTTGATTCAATCAGGACAAGTTAAATAGTGTGCTTTGGGCTCTTAAAGATTGGCTGTTTGGAAGAAACATCGCTTATGTATCATAAGTATTATCTCTAAATGATTTTCTTAGAAAAAAAAAATATTACATTGATAACATTGGTGATCTCATGATTGAGGCCATTTAAGAAGCAAAAAATAAAACAGTGGAATATAATTTCAGCAGTCTAATCTGTTTTCTGTTTCTAAATTACTGTTTCTTTGTCAATCTATATTAATGTGTACAGAAAAGAACCACAAGATACACGAGATGAAGCCCTCCTCCTACGCGCCATGTACTGAACTGCAAACACGATTAGATAAACCAAAAACTAACTCAAATCAACTTCAGCACAACTCAAGCCGATGCAGCATGTCTAACGCAATACGCTGCGATTGTGCATGGCTAGCTTTCCACCCGTGGCTTAGCGTGTTACAGTATTAGCGACTGAGCCAGGATATTCCTGCCCGGCTGCAGCGAGTGAATGCCATTCAGCGGGATGATTGGATTGAGGCAGACCTTAGCGCAGCTCGAGCTGCACTTATCAGCTAGCTGGCAGATAGGACTTGTCATACTGCCTGTCAGATCTGGTGAGGGGACCACAAGCTTCACAATGGAGCTAAAATGCAATCTCCTCCTCTGCAGCTGCATCACCTGCCTCAGGGACACACTTATTAGACTTTGTAAACAGCCAAATGTGAGCACTAAACTGTAAGAGCTACTGTCAGCCAGGCTGCCTCAGCCAGTTAGCCAAGGCTGGGAGCAATCCCATCCAAAACTACTGTTGTAATAAAGGGACTTACAAGAAATCCAAGACTGAAGTGAGTGGTAGGGCAAATGGAAGAACATACATGGTCAAATGAAGTCTTCCAGAAGCTTCAAACTGTACGGGTACTATTAAAATAGTGTAGCAAAATTAAAGTACAAGTACAACTTCTTATGTGTTTGTGTGTGTGTAATCAATGTCATATATCATTAGATATGATTTGATTTCTGTGTAGATGTTTAATTCTTACATGTGAAATACATGTTTCCCATCTGCTAGTCGTTAGATTCCTTTATTAACACTTAAGAAGGCTTATTCCTGTTATGATGCATTAGAAATGGCATTTTAGAAACTTTCTTGAAGTTGCACGTGAGAAAAGCACAAAGCTCTCATTTAATAAATGTGCTCAGCATGGAGGCTATTCTGATGTAGCTGCATGCATTACATCCACATGTCTACAAAGGAAGTAATGGCGGACGGAGTAAGAAATAGAGGTCTCCACGAAGCAGTGCTGATTATCCTTTATTTGCCAGTTCTTACTCTTTTTACTCTCATACCCTACCACCCAGGTACAGGGCCCTCAGCTGGATGTCAAATCTATTGAGATTCGGCCTCACCCTTTCTTTTTCTTTATTTGTTCCCTGTCTCTAACTCACTGCCCCCTTTTAATACAATCCCTTTTTCTTGTTCTCTGATTATGGCCCTTTCACCAAATGCCTACCGGTCCCCCTGAAGTAATGATATTTAATCAGGAGGATACTGTATGCATAGGATTGCCAGAGGAGGCCCAGTGACGTTTAATATCTGGCTGAGTACAAAGAGCGAAGGAGAAAGAGACCAGGTTAACTGGAGACTGGCTCCTTTTTCCACCGAGCACACAGTCTCTCTTCTGCTTTCCTGAGATCATTAATTTCTCCAAAAGAGATCTCCCCGGGTGAGACTCATTCACATGCAGATGGCACTATTCCTCGGGAGCCTCTATCATTCTTTTTCTCTCTCTTTCTATCAGGCCATTTAGTGCTCCCTTTCTCTCTCTCTTTCGCTGCGTCGCTCCTTCCTATATTAAGCAAACGGTTAGCTTGGCAGCCTTAGGTGACATTGCACTCATATTTCAGCACTGGGGAACAGGAGTAATGCCATGTGCTGCTATGGATACATTACATGAGAATTTGTCTCTTTTAAAGCGAGCGAAGTTAGGGAGGGCTTAGTCACTTAGTGATACAGGCATTCATCTATGGAGATAATTTCTCTTAACTACCCTCTATTATTCTCTAGCCAAAACCTCCTCCTTTCCTTCATCACGCTTGACATGAGGCTCAATATCTGGCATCTGTGTTGTGATGTGTAATGTTGGTGAATGTCACAGATGACAAGCCAACAGTGCCTGGTAGTGTTGGATTAGAGAGTAGAAGTTTGCCCAACAGAGAGGACAGCCTTCTGCCCTCTGCCCCTCTTCTCTCCATTTCCCTTCCATTCTCCTGCTGAAGCCAGATGTGGAGGGACTGGATGGCTCTGTGAAACTTCTCTCGTTTGCATCTGCTCGCGGTCTAACAGCAGCTCCTGCACGGGTGTGTTTCACAGCAGTAATTAGTAATTAGTGACCCGTTACTGCATGCATTTGCAACGTAACCCAGAGGCATTAGCTGCAATCTCTCTATCTCTCTCTCTCTCTCTCTCTCTCTCTCTCTCTCTCTCTCTCCCCCCAGTTCATATCTAACCTGATAGACATTGATGACACACTTCTTTGAAGACCCGATCAAAGACGAGAGCCTTTGATGAGAGTGATGTTTGCTGTTGGTGAGGAGGTAAGGAGGAATACCAATCCAATCATCAGAGAGAGAGAGAGAGAGAGAGAGAGAGAGAGAGAGAGAGAGAGAGAGAGAGAGAGAGAGAGAGAGAGAGAGAGAGAGAGAGAGAGAGAGAGAGAGAGAGAGAGAGAGAGAGAGAGAGAGAGAGAGAGAGAGAGAGAGAGAGAGAGAGAGAGAGAGAGAGAGAGACTACAAGTTTAGAAGTGAAGATACGATCATCAAGTATTGGAATACCTGCAGCAAAGCTACAGTCTGTGTATGTTTATTTTCCAAAAATACATTTATTGGTCTGTTTTCAAAATCATAAGTGCAAAGGGCCTGAGCCTGAACGTGTTAGAAATCATCTAGACGGCTTCATATTACCGTGTTAAATTTGTTCTGCTGCCATTTTTACTTCTCATATATATGTGTATATCTATAGCTGCTCAAAAGAAGAAAAAAACAATAATATATTTTAACACTAAGTAAAAAGTCTAAACTAAGTTTCAATAAAAACTTTCTAACTGTTAGCATGATGCTAATTAGCCCAAAACCCAAAGTTCTGTAGAGCTGTGGTTGATGGGTGTGTCATGGTTTGGCAGCAAACCAAAGGCAATTTGGACCTGAAGATGGCGCCAGATGAAGAGTGAAGGGCCCTCCAAAGACCTTACAATTCATCCTGATCCTGGCCCCTAGGGGGGCCTCAGACTCACTGCATGAGGGCCACCCAAGTTTCTTTTCATAAAAATTGAAACGTCTTAACATGAATTGAACATAATATAACACAAATCAGCCTTTAGGATTAGTGGCCTGTGGGTGGAGACATTACTCAGGTGGCCTTCCACAGATACAGTTAATAAGGATAAACTCTGCCATATGTATTTTTAACATTATAACATCATTATTAAAATCATGCCAACACATACTTTAACAGCTTAGTATTCTGTGCACTATAAAGGTATGTATTAAAGCTTATCATGTATAAACTTAATGGTAGGCTCAATTTAACATGCAACTTAATTTCATATAATATGTAGTAGGGGGTCTCTGCTCCATCTCACTCTTAGTTACGGGGTCCTTGGTTTAAAATACGTTGAAGAACCCTGGACTAGAAACCAGCTTTGTCTATTCTGTGCCGTTCCATCTTGTAGTAGCTGACATATTTCATATGATAAGTGAGAAATTTGACCTACTGTTGGCACTAGATTATAAGAGAATAAAAGTCAAGGAGATCCCTAATGTCATTAGGATTCATCTTCTGGGGCCCATGCATGTCTGTACAAAAGTTTAAGACAAGCCACCAGACTGAGATATTTCAGTCTGAAGATCAGGCGGTACACCTCTGAGGAGGGTGAGTGGGCCATCAGGTGGGGAGGGGGGTGCCATTCATATCTCTTCATACATCAATATTTCTCATTCATATTTGTTTACTGTAATTTGTGGCATGTGCACTGTATGCAAGAATGTGATACACCGTCTTTATTGCAGTGTAGAGTACAAAGATCCTCAGTGGTCCATATTTTGGTTCACATATTACCAGAATAAATGAAGCTTTAGCAGCTTATAAAAGCACAACTGAAAAATAAAATGGACACTGACAGGAAACAGGACTGAGAGGTGGAAGAAGGAAAGAAACAGCAATGACATGAGGTGAAACAGGTGGAAAACGAATTCTGTCAAACGACACCAACGTGCTGTCTCTCCGTCTGTCATGTGGCCTCGTATCTGATTTTGATTGTTGTCGTGCTTCCTCTTTCCTACCTGTTATACTTAGTCTGTTACGTTTGATGCACTGGTGTCCTCGTGTGCCAGGTGAGAACAAAGCCGAGGACTGAGCTCGGCATCTGTATTCTGGTGCGCTAATGGAATCACTGAGGCTAAAATGGCAGGAGGTGAAAGGTGAGTGCACAGAGAACAGCAGACAGCTCCACACCACTGCTGCTGCTGTCGCGCTGCCAAACCACTCGACTGTGATGCTATGGGAAGTGTGTGTGTGTGTGTGTGTGTGTGTGTGTGTGTGTGTGTGTGTGTGTGTGTGTGTGTGTGTGTGTGTGTG